>NC_059360.1:202500-502500 GCF_019703515.2 Myxocyprinus asiaticus
ACCTCATATTAACTAAGACAATAGTTTATTTGCACTTCTAGAAGTTGAAAGGTGATTAAGATCTTTAAAAACTTTGAAGAAATGCTGACTTTTCATAGCACCTAAAATACACACTTTCCCTTGTACGTTCATGTACATTTTAACCTAACATCTGAATGTTGGGAAAAAAGTTTGTCTGTGCTATAAAGTGCTTATTTTAGTGCTTTCTCTAAAAAAATCCACTCATCTCATTTACAGCGTTTTAAAGTTATGACAATTTTTGCACTGTGGGGCCTGTTGTCATGACTAAGTCAATAGAAATGTTTTTTTTTTTTTTTCGTTTTTTTTTTACACCAAAATTTGAAATTGAGCAGGAAAATGAAATCAATGAGCCGGTGTGTTATGGTATGGTGTGGGCCAGGTTTGGTGGGCCGCTCTGGGCCAGAAAGTCCAGGGCCTCTTTTTAGTCCCAGTCCGCCCCTGTCTGTCTGTGTGTATGTGTGTGTGTGTGTGTGTGTGTCAGTATGAACTGAAGGTCTCATGAAGAGAGGGGAGGATGACACGGGAAGTTTTTAGGGAAGCACTCCTGTTGTACTTCTGTATACAAACGCTTCTGCTCTCATCAGCTGACCTGTTGTATGCTTAGGGTAATATTTGGAGCAACATTTACAGAGCCACAATTTAACACTTTTGGTTTACTTTAAGTCAAGTCTTTTTTTTATTTGTACAGTACAACGCTTTTCAAAATACACATTGTTTTAAAAAAGTTGCACAAATGTAATTGACACATCAGGTATCAACTGCCCCAGAGCTGAAAAGTACCTTATCAATGCAGTATTAGAATATATCACAAGTTTCTTCCCTCTGAAATCATTTTATGCTACTATAATCAGTCAGTCTAACAGTCATCCATCTTCTTCAGGCTGTCAGGGAGACATCGTGAGGGGTTAATTAGCTCGTCCTCTTCATCCTTTTCATGAGCACTTCAAAAGAGCAGGACTGCAGCGGGTCAGTGTTATTGTTTCATCGGCCTTTTCAAATGGACAGTAGAGAAATGCAGAGAGAAAGGAGTGTGTGTTTGTGCTCTTGGGGTGAAGGAAGAGAAACCATCCGTAGACGTTCAAAAACAACAATTCCTATACATGTTATGTGGATCATCACAGGAGCTTTTGCCCTAAACACACTGTACTGTGCTTTACTCTTGCAGTTCACTTGAATGAACATCACACAATAATAAATAGCAATGCAATGCAAAGTTTTATTATTTAGTTTTCAAATGTACATCATGCAAAGATGTAACCAAATATTCCAGATTGTAGAAAGCTAATGCAAAAGTTAAAAAAATATCTCTGAATAACCTCATTTTGACTGGGAACTAATCTGAATTTTGTGTGGGGGACATATTCACCTCAATGTCTGTGGTGCTTTCGGCTCTAATGCATTTTACAGGAGATGAAATAGAAATAGACATTTTATTGCTACTTATGAAAATGTTTTATTGATGATTTAATCATTTTATTTAATTTATTTAGTGTAAATGTATAATATTATGCTTTGTTATATTACTCCAGACATAGTTTTAAAAAACTAGTTACCACAGCTGTAATGGAGTATTCACCTGCTGCTGAGCCGGGGACAAAAACAAATAGTCTTTTTTTTTTTACCCGATTATTTTAAGTCTCACGTAAATGCACCTTTCTTATGTTGTTGGATTTTTTAAATACGTTTGTTTTTTTGTTTTTTTGGTAGTTATCAGCATGTTGGTGCACATGATGTAAATGTGCTCATGGATGCTAACGGTGCTGTCCAGGTCTATATTTCCCATCACTTTGTGTACAAGAGCCATTCAATGGCAGTGAGTGGAGCTGAAGTATCTCAGTCCAGACAACTGGTCTTCATCTAAAACTAGTCTGACAGGGGGAGGTGTCTCAACAGGATGATAGGTAGCCCCGCTTGCTTTTCCCCTTTCAATGAAGGCCGGGGCTCAATTAGCATTTCACAAGTCCCCTTTTCCTTTTCTTTTGCAACCTTCCCCGCAGTGCCGTGCTTCTTGCTGGGATTGTCCTGTTTGTGGCCCTTGTTGCCGTTGGCAGGGTGACAGTATTCGAGTGTGCAAACTTGTGCTATTGTCCCCAAGCCAGAAGGAGCCATGGAGACCCACTAATATGACACAGGAAAATGTTTGCTGATGGCGATTCTATGGGCTTTGTCTAACTCTTTCTCTTTCAAGACGACTCGATTTAAGTCTCCAAATGTTTGACTACAAATGCAAGAGTGCTATCTGGCTCCTCCGCCTTTGTCCCGTAAGGTTTGAATGAGTAATTCAGCTTTTGTGTCGCTCGATTGAGGGGGAAAACAGAAAGACAAGATTCTTGAGCGCTCAAGGCCCCTTTCCATGGTTATGTGCACATCTCTCAGTACCCCCTCCTTCTCCAATCCTGCTTCTCCCGACATCACTCTAAGGTAAAAAAGAGAACTTAAGATCAAAATGGTTAAAAGTGACCCGAAACAAGGCCTGAAAGCTCATATTATCCTGCTGTAGATGAGCATGGCAGCTTACAGACCATGCGCACCGTTTCTTTGGCATATCTTTAGAAACTCTGACAAATCTAAATCTGATTTTGCCTAAAAACAATCCGGCGAGTGTGGAGAGGATAAGACAACCGTCTCTACGAAGAAATATTGCATCTGGTCACTATTTTCCCTAGGGGATTTCCATGACAACAATTTGAGATGGTGAAGAATTCAGCACCGGGGATCTCGGTGGCTCATTGGGGTGCATTGTGAGGAAAGTGAGGTCGCTGATTGGTTCGAGGAAAGCACCATATCTACACCGAGTCTATATTCATTCAGATTCTTTGAGTGCTTCGACTATTGTAGATGCCAGGCAAGCTGGACATCACTTCAAGAGCTTCTCTCTGCAAATATGGACAAGAGTTGCTTCATGAGATGTGAAATACTTCTAATTCTTTATTCTTCGATGGATGACTTTTGACAATTTTACTCTACAAATGGAAGAAAGACCTTCACAGGAGTTTAAATTTCACATGTAAATGCATCAAATGCAAAAGACAGAGTGAAGTTTGTTCATATTGAACGGACGAGATGGCAAACTCTGACAGCGAGGTGAAAACACTTCTGAACTTTGTCAATTTGGCTTCAAGCGACATCAAGGCAGCACTTGACAGATCAGCACCCTGCAGAAGATCTGTAGACCACCGAAAGTACCTGCAGAAACAACTGAAGCGATTCTCACAGAAATACTCCAAGATGCCTCGCTGCCATTCACACGGAGCCAATGAATCTTTGGCTTTCTCTAAAACATCACAGGATAAAGCTGCTGTATTCACGCATGAGGGTGTTCACGAAAACTTCCGGCGACTGGTTGACAGAAGAGAGTTGAACTTTGCAGAGGAACATCTACACGTGGATTTGAACCCGAATGTGGAGGATGAAGCGCGGTCGGGTCAAGTGCCCATGCGCAAACGGCAGCTTCCCGCGTCCTTCTGGAAGGAGCCTCAGTCCTCACCGGGCAGCCGAGTGCGTTTGGAGCATTTTCTTAAAAACAATACTAATGGAACCGTCAGAGCTCCGGTCATTAATGGTGAGAAAAGAAAGATGGTTTATGAGGAATTGAACCCAAACCTGTTGTCCGGTGATGTGGATCCACGGAGGAGTGTGATGTGCACGTGCTGCCCTCTTCAGTACCGGGGGAGTCACGCGCTTTATGGCCGCTTTATCGTCCCTCACATGGACAAAACGACTGAGATGAATATCGAAATATCGCACAACATTATCAATGGACTTCACAATAACAGCACACATGTGGTTGTCAAGCCAATTCCCACTAAACCAGCCGTTTCTCCCTCCATTTTCAACGTGTTTGGGTTTATTTAGTGTTCATGTCGGATAGTGGATTACTAACTCAAAACTTTGTCACTATTGTTTTAGCCTATATTATGCTCACATAGTGGACTATTTTTATAGCTTATTAAATGGGCAGGTTTTAATTAGTGATCACTTTTAAGCACTTAAAATGAAAATGTAACAGGAATAAATTGTGTTACGAGGACTTGATTTTAAGTTGTTATGGGCTTTTGAGAAGATAATGCTCTTTGAGACAGTGAGTTGAGTTTCTATGATCGCTTAAACAGGCTTTTAACTTTATTTTCAAGCATCCATATATTATGTTGTTTTTAGTTTTAACTGCAGTTTTATATTAGCACAGCATTTCATAAGTTTACACAGAAACAGATAACCTTTTGTACAATATCAGACTGTCTTTTGTGCATTTATATAAATCGCAAAAGTTGAAAATCACATTTACATGTTCCAACATGGCACATTCTCGATACAGAAGTCTGATACATGGCAGTAAATGCAGAACACATACACACAGTACATGAAATATATGTTCATAGATGTATTTTTAGATGTACATCTAAATAGATGTACATATATTTCAAAATACTACAAAAACTGCCGTTTACATTTATGTAACCTGTTTTCCTAAATACTAGTGGAATTTGAATATGTAATAAGCTCAAATATATGAACTATAATTCAATCTATATTTTCATATATGGTCATATATCAGATTTCTGTGTGGGCATCTTTTTATTGTGATTGTAAATATTTATTTATTATTTTTAGTTTTGATGTTTTTCTGTCACATTAATAAGTCCGATCATAATCCAGGTCTTGTGCATTAGCTCATTAAAAATATAATTACCAGTCCCCACATGCCGAACACTTTTACTGCGTCACATTACACCATCTGTGACCTTCACTTATGATCTTTATTTATGATTTTTTTTTTATGACACATAAACCAGCATATGAAATAATAAATACAGTAAAACAATCAAGGATAAACTTCAGCACATTTATTCATACTGTTCACAGTAAAGTACCTCTATTGTGTTTTGACATATTGATAATCAAAATACAGAATCTTAAAAAAAAAAAAAAAAAAAACAGACTGTTATGTTATGAAACAAGTTATAAATAAGCAAACGCAAAATATATGGCACAAAACCAGTCATGACATATCCAACACAGTATTCATGACTTTGTTCTAGTTTTATTTGACTTAAACACATGCTGATGACCTGGACTGTGTTTGTCCATGTAAACATAAGTCTGGTTTCAGTGTGTGATTTGAGCCGGTGTCTTTGATGGTTTTGGATCTCAGGTAACGCAGTAGTCTGTCAGGCAGTGGAAGTGTGTTTACAGACGTCAGTCTTTCAGTTCCCACCTGTTCTCGGATCTTCAGTCGACAGAGATGCATCAGGAGTCGAGGTGACACTGTGAAAATACAAAACTGTCACGTTAAATCTGCTCAACATGTAGAGGGATTAGAACCGTAGCAACATCATTATTTATTATAACGGCAATCACCATACCATTACCGTAAAACATTCTGACCTTGAGAAGCAAATGTGTTCATTCACACAATGTATAATGGAAATGTAAAATATGTCAGGCATAATGTACATTCAGCCAGTCGTTATAGCAAAACAAACCCCGACAGAACGTGATGTGAAGTGGAGGACAAAAATGACCATCTGACTGCTCATTATCCAGCTTTTTACAAGACTACTTGCCAAATAAATGCGCATTAAATATTGATTTTGAAGTTGTTTTATTATCTTACTTGTAGAGATCGCACAGTGATACAAGAAGTACTAAAGATGACCCGCAATACCCGGATGACCGCTCTGATATGACTTTTATCACCGAAGGTGCGGTTGTTATTCAGAAATATCATGATGCAAATGACCAATCAGAATTATGTGTTACAGAGAGCTTTTAATAATTTAATAATTAAATAATTATTTAAATTATTTCATGAATTATTAAATATATATTTAATTATTGTTATTTAATAGAGAAATACAAAAAATAAACAATAATTTGGAGGCCAAAGGGAAATGATGAAAACTTAATTAACAAAGATTGTATCCTCATTGAAAATTGCTTTTTAGTTAAATATTTTGTTTTCAAAATGAAAGAAAAAGTGAAAGATAAAATATAATTTCTATCTAAAAATGTTAGTTACAAAAATCTGAATAATATGTAAAACGTATTCAAACGTTTTGGATAGAGTGTGTCCTCTATATTCAGACAAATAATTCTGGGCCAGAGTGATAATAAATGCGACACCTGTACCATAATTTAGATTTAGAGTCAACTGGTAAATGTGTTGTGATTCATATTGTAAATCCATGTGATTAAAACTGATACTCACAAGTTTTCTCTTGAATGGTTGGCCACTCTTGTTTCCTCTGCAGATGTTCAGTGATTCTGCTGCACAGTTGAACATTTCCTACATAATCTAGCAGCAGATCGATGACCGAACCGGCCGAATGACTCCAGCAGGATGACGAGATCCATTCACAAAACTGAAATTGAAAGAGGCAACAATACTCAACAAGATGCTCTTCAAACACTATCATGTATTCATAAATGTCTTAAACACTGCCCAGTATTCTACAAACATGTTAATACTGAAGCCATGCCTTCAACTTTGGTTTAGTGCAGATCCCATCTCTTGAGGTCACTGCTGCAGTGTGACTGTGGTGTTTGTGGCATGTAAAACAGGCGTGAGCATCACAGCCATTGTCCAGTAGATACTGCAGAACATCCATGTGGTGAGTGTACAACAAAACTCCTGGAAACTCTGTGCTCTGGTCTGGTGAGTGAGTGTTGACATCGGCTCCAGATTCCACCAGCATGGTGATGGTCCTCAAACAGCCCTGTCGAACAGCTAACAGCAGTGGTCTGAGCGGGTCAATGTTCGGATCAGCACCAGCCTTCAGCAGGATCGCAGTGGCCTGTACGTTTCTGGCAGCAATGGCGCAGTATAGAGGTGTGACGCGACGGTCGTGGAAGGCAGCTGAGCGTTCAGATGACAGTTTGGCATTGACGTCAAAGCTGGACTCGATGAGTAGACTCATGATGTTCAGCTGGTCGTGTTCGGCTGCCACATGAAGAGGTGTGATGCCGCTCTGACGAATCTTCGCCCGACTCGTCACGGGGAGCAATAAAGACACAATCCTAGAGAAGACAAGGAAGAATTGTAAGCTGTATCCTTACTGGCCATCGAATTCTGACATCGTTCACTCACCCTCATGTTGTTCCTAACCTTTCTTTCTTCTGATAATCAACATGAGAGTGAATGAGTAAATAAGCCTTTCATCTTACAAATCCATCATTTCAGTAGCATCTTCTAAAGACATGCTAGTAATGAATTTAGCAAAGACATGAAGTAATCAGGGTCCTAAATGAACTTTTTTAGGAAGCCACTCACTCACTGTGAAATGACTCCTGTCACAAAAACAACTTTTCGTTCCTCATAGATTTGTTTTGGTGGCTTCATATCAGGAATATGTTGCCACATAGAATCCACGCTGAATGTTTATGTTACAGCAATAAAACACAGATTTTTATTTTGTCATAAAGAGTTTTTTTCAGTGCTAAACAACTGATGGCCAATTGTTAGCAGTGTTGATGAAGCTACTTCTCAAGTGACAAACTACTCATAACTTAAAGCAGTTCAACTACAGTCAAGATACTCTTTTAAAAATGTAGTTATCTACATTACAAGCTACTAACAAAAACTAGCTAACTACATTGCAGCTATTTAAAGAAGAAATATTTTTAGATATACTGTATAACAATCTGATGATATTATTTAACTGGATATTATTCAATCAGAATCTGATAGCAGAATTCAATAAGATCATCTGATAATTATATATTTAATTAGGATGACATTCCCTTATGGAAATTAACCATGGTTTTACTACTGTAACTATAGTTTAAGCATGATATTTGTAGTATAACCATAGTAACCACAACATTAACCACGGTTACTACAGTCATGGTTACTACAATATAACTACAGTAAAACCATGGTTAATTTTTTTTAAGGGTTAAACAGACAGCATGACAACATTAAACTGAATGATAGTATATATTCAGTATACATGAATAAAACTAGAAAACACCCTATTTGATGTAACTGAATCGAAATATAGTGATAAGCAGCAGAAACACTAAATATTTAAGGTAAAGTCCCTTTAAGGTTGTGCAGGCGCAGGTGAATCAGTGAATCATTTACATGGACAATCCGAGTTCCCAATTATTTATTTTAACCAGTTCATTTACATGAACCGATTCACTTAAGTGATTGATTTTTCCCAGCGTTACATGAGAGAGAGGACGTACAGGTGAGTGTGTTTGATTACTCGCTCGATTCCAATACTGTGTTCATTATATAATGTGACAAATGAAGCGTTTTGTGAGTCTACAGCGCTACCCGCTGGGAAATGAAGCTCGTAACTGGAAAATCAACACTTTTGTGAAAATATCTGAACTACTGTCACACTACTGAAACATGTACTTAAGTAGTGTTGCTATTTTAGTTAGTTACTACTCAACACTGAATGGCAGATTTCACAGAGCTTTTATTTAGTAGACCTTTGAATCAGTTTGATTTGATTATGTTAGATATAAAACATCTCAGGATCATAGCAACAGTCTTACATTGTCATTTCATCATGTGTTGTGCTGCAAATTCTAAGAATGTTTCCAATCTACTGACCTGGGACCGGTTGCACCAGATATATGTACGTTACAACTTAGCCTAGTTGTGGCGTAAATGGGCACTAAGTCACAATTTACGCACTACTAAATATTTGAGTGTTGCACCATTAAATTTAGGTAGGATGTAACCCTACATATAAACTAAATATATACGGAAGACTCCGACCAGGAGTAACGGATGGAATAAAAAAGCAGACTCATTTAATGACATCAATGATCTCATGTTTTGGTTAACAGGCTTCAGTCCTTTCGACATATATGATGGTGTTGCATAACACGCATTTACATTTACGGGAGAAAACATTACTTAAAAAACGTACTTCTTCAGCATGAAACCGATCTAATGGTGCACTTTCCTGTGTATGGTGTCAAGTTTCAACATATAGGAAATATATACAATATTAAAATGAATAAATGTATTTCCAGCCAGTTGTATTAGTATTCATTTATTTATTGCCCCTTATTTATTTTAGATACAGTTATTAAATATTGTTATTTACATAGGCTAAATTTACCATTAATTAAATCTTGTTTTATTACGTATCGTATTTTAATGGGGATATAATTTATTACAGCTGACAGTTACATGAGCAAACGAGGTTTGAACATCAACCGTAACAAGATCAAACTGAAACTGACGGATTTTTAACACTTCTGTGCACAAATTTGAAGGCTGTTTATTGGATAAATACAAGTAAACGTCATATTATGCGACTACACATCACTTTACGGAGAGCTTACGACCTACTAGTTAAGTCTTGCCTTAAGAACAGGTGGTGCAACCAAATTAAACACTGACTTAGTTACAAACTAAATAGTAGTTACTAAGCCCTTAGTGTGAACTTTACATCTCAGCTTAAGTGAGACCTTACACAGCTGGTGCAACCCTACCCTGTAACTTTGTTTTGTTTACTCTCATTTGGCTCCTGGCGAGTGTTAATTGTGGACTGTAATAGTGAGTAATAACACTGTTGTTGTGAGGTGTCAGCTGCAGCGCTCTCGTTTCGTCACACACTTCTACTGCAGCTGTTACAGCAGATCATCACACCACAACACGGGGGCCGCAAGGGGTCCGCCGACTAGCTGACTATGTGCTAACTAGTTAAGATACACATTAAATATGATTAGGCAATAAAAACCATACAAAAATGTTAATGTTATTGCAAACTTTCTAAAGTTGACTGTTACAGTTTTAATCTATTGACAGCCATCATTCTGAACAGTACAAAATTACAACCAAATCCGCATAGTCTCATTGTGCTTTTTAAGTGTTCATCACTTCAAAAGATAAAATAAAGTTGGCAAAAATAAATATATATTGTCCACTAAATGTTTTGAAAATTTGTTTTTACATTGGTGCAATGACAGTGTAAAAGCCAATTATTTAATTCTGGAAACAACATGTTGTATTTGTAATATCAGGCTTAATATGTTTCTCACACAGTACAAATGGGTCTTCACAACATGTAGTTGCCTTTATATTTTAGGAGGGGTTTATTATATTTTGTGGCATCAAACTGCTACTCTCCACCATACAGATTATTGATTTATTTCTTGATGAAACTCTTACTGTTTGTGTCCGTGTTGTGTGGCGACGTGCAGCGGCAGCAGTCCTGCACTGGAGGTTTTGTTGGCATCTGCGTGATGTTTGAGCAAAAGCTTCACTGTTTCTCCAAGACCATGTTTACAGGCTTCAATTAATGCTGTATTCCCGTCACATGACTGCACATTCACATCAGCACCTGACAGGAGTAAACAATTGTTGCTTGGTTTTGTCAAAATTTCACTTGACAAAAATATGTTATGATAAAAGGTTTTTTATCAAAACAACTAACTGTAGCATGTCTATTATTATCTATTGTCATCTCAAACTCGTATGACTTTCTTTGTTCTGCGAAGCAAAAATTAAGATATTTTGATGAATATATGATGCGAATATATGATGCTGTTCTCACCAAAACGGATTATATCACTTCAGAAGACATGGATTAAATGATTACATTTTTGATGCCTTTATCTCCTTTTTTAGAGCTTAAAAGTGTTGGATCCCATTGACTCGTAGTGAATGGTTATATTCACATCATATCTCCATCAAAATATCTTCGTTTGTGTTTCGCAGAAGAAAGAAAATCATATGAGTTTGAGACGTCATGAGGGTGAGTAAATGATGAGAGACGTATCACTATTCCTTTACAATAAATGTTTAGACATATTCACAGATCACTTTATAACTGAATTAAATACATGATGAATTCTCTATATTCATACTTGTGTGCTTATTCTTTAATGAGATTCAGATAAACTCTGATAAACCAACGATCTCAACAACCAAAGCATGAACATTTGAACCCTTCAAGCAGCCCATCATTAAACAGAAGATTCTGTACCATTCTTGATCAGGTGTGTGAGAGTTTCTGTGCGTCCGTGTCGCACAGCCTCTATTAAGGGTGTGATTCCATCTGCGTTCCCGACGTCTACGGAAGCACCCGCCTGCAGGAGTGTCTCACAGAGGTCTGTGTTGCCCAGTCGAGCTGCTTCATGAAGAGCCGTCCGTCCTCGATGACAGCGCTGATTTACTGACGCGCCAAACGCCACCAACAGCTTCACCACACTCGCACACTCCTGTGCACACGCTAAAACAATATTCATTAACATTTATTTACAACACTCACACGGATGTTTATAACTCACAGACAAAATCATATTGAGTCATTCTCAAACCATAATACTTCATATTGATTACAATATATTAAACTGGCAACACTTTACAATAAGGCTGCATCCGTTAACTTCATTAATTAACATACACTAACAATTAACGGTACTTAAGTATGGTTAAGTATGCTTAATAAAATTAATATTTCATGTTCATTTATTTATTTATTTGGTAAGTAGCCGTGTAATAAGTGGGATAATGCACAGGTGAGCCGGTCAAAATAAACACTTCAGGGTGATCCAAGAGTCCGCTACCTCATGTCAGTCCTGTCAGGGTTTATTTTGATAATGACCAGCTGATTGTTCATTATCTTACCATGATAAATGAAAATTTGAATAACCCTGCTAAGTTCTGGAAAATAGCCAAATCATTTACTGGCTTAATTACGCCAACCAGTCTTTTCTGATCTTCTATAAGTGAATCAGAGTGTAATCAAGGGTAGAACCAATATTGCAGAAACCTTTAATAATCATTTTATTTCTGCTGCTCTCTGATCACAGTAATTTAGGTGAACATGTTGCAAAAGGACACTTTGAGTCTGTCCCATGTTGCCCTACTCGACTGTTCAACTAGATATTTATGCGCGCTCCCCAGAGCCTTGCATCAGTGCTTCCACTATTCAACAGTGACAACAAACTGCAATACTAGGTAACGTTATTTTAGAGATGGAATCCAGCAAACGTCCGGCTCCCAGGACAACACCGACTCCTACACAAACTCAGAGTAAGCCAAAAAAACATTTATCTACTGAATCCCGTCTGGATAAACGGGAATGTGATCGTGGTCGAGCGAAAACTAGAGTGAACATCGGCAGGGCATTTGATTCCTGAAGGGACCTTCGTTTCAGTTTTGGGTAGGGATGTCAATGATTAACCGTTAATCGGTTAATTGCCATTAAGAATTTAACCGATTAAAAATGTATTAACCGACAATGTATATGTAACATTTCTCCGGAGCACACATAGCCTATGTTAACTTTTATACCACATGAGGGCGTATTTCACATATGCAGTTGAGAAAAACTACTGGCGCGCAATAAAGAAAACCCCACTAACTGGTGGAAAGCAAACGCGGAAGGATTCCCGAAGCTGGTCAAGTTGGCCAGGCAATATTTGTGCATCCCAGGGACATCGGTGCCATCAGAGAGGGTGTTTTCTGCAGCTGGACTTACAGTGAACAGACTGCACGCACGACTCACCCCTGAACACGTAGATATGCTCATTTTTCTAAATAAAATCCAGTAGGCCTTGGTCTTAAATATGTTGTGGTGAGTTTAAGAGTATTTTACCACGCTCACAACTCACTCCTGCCCGTGTAGATATGTTAATTTTCTTAAATACAAACCAGTAGGATTTCAGTTTATTGTGGAGAGGTCTTTTTTATTTTCCTTTTATACAGCACTTTATGATTATTTAAAAAAACGGGTTTGGTTTGGTCTGTCTTTGCTAGTCTAGAAATGGCAGTAGTTGTGCCCCATTTGACATTGTTTTTTTTTGGCGGCGCCATTTGTTGAATTAGGACAGGTGTAAATGAGCAGCCGTTTCGAGCGAAAGCCTTACTGTTTTATTATTTTGTTCGTTTTAATAGTTTGTGCTTCATATTGTTTCACATAACTAATGTGCCACTATTATTGTTCAAATAAATAATTAGAAAAAGACATGTGTTTTGTATCTTATTAATTATTAATGATTAACCGATTATTGATTGTTAACATGTTCAACTATCGGTTAAGGAAAATGCACGAAATCTGCAACCCTAGTTTTGGGGATCAAAACCGACCCTGAATTGCTATTCTTCTTATTGAACAGGTAAGCTTACATAACTGCAAAGCATGTGAAATGTAGTGCCATAAGGATTGAGTGTAATTTTAGCTAACTTGATCTTGCCTGCTAACGCTGACGAACTGCAAGCTACCTTGCTTCGTAACTTTCAAATAATTTCAACGATCTTCTCTTTATACTAAAAGTCAGGTATGCAGGATAAATTTAAGCAAATACACTGGTTTCTTGATCGTAGTACAACATATGACATACAAAACATACAATAGTGCAACATAACAGTGCAACAGTAAACTGTCTGGTATAGTTGGGTAGTATGTAGCTGTATGTGTGTATCAGTATGCTATGTTAGCTGATAAGTAGTTTTAGTTTAGTCTCAAAGTTTGTAGTAAAACAATCATAACTGTTTAATTTTAATTATGCTATCTCATCTGTCAGCATGATGCAGGTGGATCACGTTCAGTCTCTTTGTACGTTACGTCAGTGTTTTGGTCGATGCTTGTTCGTGTCTCTATGGAGTGTGTGCGCAAGCCGAGGAACAGGTAGCTGCTGCAGTTCACTGAACGGCCACAGGCGTCACTAATAACAAGGGTTTCTGA
Organism: Myxocyprinus asiaticus; assembly: GCF_019703515.2. Taxonomy (NCBI): domain Eukaryota; kingdom Metazoa; phylum Chordata; class Actinopteri; order Cypriniformes; family Catostomidae; genus Myxocyprinus; species Myxocyprinus asiaticus. Next base: position 216,183 of record NC_059360.1, read on the forward strand.
ATCTTACATACTGCACCTTTAATCTTTAAAAAAATACCATTACTACTGTTGAATGATCTAACAGAAGCAAGAGGTTCATTTTGTGAGCTTTCAGGAAAACAAAAACAGACTTTTGCACCAAAACATTAATTTCAAACTGTCTCAGTGTGCTGTTCTTCTTGATGAATGTACCTTTATAAAGCGGCGTCTCTTTGTGTTTATTGCAGATATCCGGGTCAGCACCTGCTTTTAGAAGACACTTCACACACTCCAGGTGTTCTCCATGAACGGCGAGCAGCAGTGCCGTCTGTTCCTGTAGTGTGCGTTTATCTACACACGTGCCACGAGCTGCACAAACACAACACACAGAATGACAAAGCCTGTCAGAATTCAGCAGCATTTTTCTTCATCATCAATAATGACAACTATAATAATGTACTTAAAGGCCAAGCCAAAAAAACATTGAGTAACTCGACTTGTCTGACAAGTTCACATTGTTCTGAAAATTCCTCAGAAGAACGATTAGCAACAAAATGTCCCTGTGGTGCTTCAAGGATAGCTGATTAAGAGACAGTGTTAGTAGAACAGGTTGAGATGTTGTTTACCTTTGAGCAGATCTTGAACACAGTCAGTGCGGCCGCAACGAGACGCTTCATGCAGGTCTGTCCAGTCCTCTGTCTGCACGGCACATACAATACCATCTCTACAGGATAAACAACATTTACATGAAATAATTTCACCAAAAACACTTTGAGTACTCCTAGTCTGTGATACAGCATAGATTGGGGCTAGTTGTCACACTATAGTAGGCCTGAATCTCATTGTATTTGTATGTTGTTTTAAATTGTTTTAATCACACAAACTGTAATAAACCTACATTTAACTAAAGGAGTTGTTATCTTTGTGAATGTCCGATTGGGGCAGGTTGTCACATGATTATTGTATAAGTTGTAATTTTAAACAATCTATTAACTACATTTACTTTAGGCCAAATCAATTGTTTAATAATTTTGAATATTAACTTATCAATTTTTGCTGTTTCATGAATTGCTTTGTACTATACTTGGCTATTTACATTTTGCTGAAAAGCAATTTAATAATATTACATTGTCTAAATTAGGTTTCTATTGTGACAACTTACCCATACAGTGGGGTCAACAAAAGGTCAACGTGTGTTCAATGAATTGTATCTTTGTTGTTGTTGTTTAATAACGATGGAAATGTTTAATTGCATTTTTGTAGCCAAGACTGCATGTGCATGAACAGAAACTGTGTGAGAAATATTCACTGGAGTAAAAGGTGTATCTATAGAACATCTATAGAACAGATATAAACAGAAACTTTGTGAGAAATATTCACTGGTGTAAGAGGTGTATCTATAGAACATCTACAGAACAGATATAAACAGAAACTGAGTGAGAAATATTCACTGGTGTAAGAGGTGTATCTATAGAACATCTATAGAACAGATATAAACAGAAACTGAGTGAGAAATATTCACTGGAGTAAAAGGTGTATCTATAGAACATCTATAGAACAGATATAAACAGAAACTTTGTGAGAAATATTCACTGGTGTAAGAGGTGTATCTATAGAACATCTATAGAACAGATATAAACAGAAACTGAGTGAGAAATATTCACTGGTGTAAGAGGTGTATCTATAGAACATCTACAGAACAGATATAAACAAACTGAGTGAGAAATATTCACTGGTGTAAGAGGTGTATCTATAGAACATCTATAGAACGGATATAAACAGAAACTGAGTGAGAAATATTCACTGGCGTAAGAGGTGTATCTATAGAACATCTATAGAACAGATATAAACAAAACCTGTCTGAGAAATATTCACTGGTGTAAGAGGTGTATCTATAGAACATCTATAGAACAGATATAAACAAACTGAGTGAGAAATATTCACTGGTGTAAGAGGTGTATCTATAGAACATCTATAGAACGGATATAAACAGAAACTGAGTGTGAAATATTCACTGGTGTAAGAGGTGTATCTATTGAACATCTATAGAACAGATATAAACAAACTGAATGAGAAATATTCACTGGTGTAATAGGTGTATCTATAGAACATCTATAGAACAGATATAAACAGAAACTGTGTGAGAAATATTCACTGGTGTAATAGGTGTATCTATAGAACATCTATAGAACAGATATAAACAAACTGAGTGAGAAATATTCACTGGTGTAAGAGGTGTATCTATAGAACATCTATAGAACGGATATAAACAGAAATTGTGTGAGAAATATTCACTGGTGTAAGAGGTGTATCTATAGAACATCTATAGAACAGATATAAACAAACTGAGTGAGAAATATTCACTGGTGTAAGAGGTGTATCTATAGAACATCTATAGAACAAATATAAACAGAAACTGTCTGAGAAATATTCACTGGTGTAAGAGGTGTATCTATAGAACATCTATAGAACAGATATAAACAAACTGAGTGAGAAATATTCACTGGTGTAAGAGATGTATCTATAGAACATCTATAGAACAGATATAAACAAACTGAGTGAGAAATATTCACTGGTGTAAGAGGTGTATCTATAGAACATCTATAGAACAGATATAAACAAACTGAGTGAGAAATATTCACTGGTGTAAGAGGTGTATCTATAGAACATCTATAGAACAAATATAAACAGAAACTGAGTGAGAAATATTCACTGGTGTAAGAGGTGTATCTATTGAACATCTATAGAACAGATATAAACAAACTGAATGAGAAATATTCACTGGTGTAATAGGTGTATCTATAGAACATCTATAGAACAGATATAAACAGAAACTGTGTGAGAAATATTCACTGGTGTAATAGGTGTATCTATAGAACATCTATAGAACAATTATAAACAGAAATTGTGTGAGCAATATTCACTGGTGTAAGAGATGTATCTATAGAACATCTATAGAACAGATATAAACAAACTGAGTGAGAAATATTCACTGGTGTAAGAGGTGTATCTATAGAACATCTATAGAACAGATATAAACAAACTGAGTGAGAAATATTCACTGGTGTAAGAGGTGTATCTATAGAACATCTATAGAACAAATATAAACAGAAACTGAGTGAGAAATATTCACTGGTGTAAGAGGTGTATCTATTGAACATCTATAGAACAGATATAAACAAACTGAATGAGAAATATTCACTGGTGTAATAGGTGTATCTATAGAACATCTATAGAACAGATATAAACAGAAACTGTGTGAGAAATATTCACTGGTGTAATAGGTGTATCTATAGAACATCTATAGAACAATTATAAACAGAAATTGTGTGAGCAATATTCACTGGTGTAAGAGGTGTATCTATAGAACATCTATAGAACAGATATAAACAAACTGAGTGAGAAATATTCACTGGTGTAAGAGATGTATCTATAGAACATCTATAAAACAAATATAAACAGAAACTGTCTGAGAAATATTCACTGGTGTAAGAGGTGTATCTATAGAACATCTATAGAACAGATATAAACAAACTGAGTGAGAAATATTCACTGGAGTAAAAGGTGTATCTAAAGATAAATACAGATATAAAGATATTTGAAAGCAACACGTCTAAATTTCCTAATAATTACACCTAATATCACACATCTGAGATTTTCTGACATATAGACTAAAATGAAGCCAATTCATTATTGTGATTCCTATAAATGAAGCAACTTGGGCATGAAGCACTAGACGCGCTGACACTGTAAACAACAACAACAACAACAACAACAACAACAACAACAGGAACACACTGAATGATCGGACGGACTCACTGTGAGCGGTGTGCGGTTCGTTCAGTTGATGATTCTGGTTTCGGGAGCGTTGAGTGTCGTTTTTTGTCATTTGATCGAAATAACGAGAGATATTCTGCGTAACTGAATCGTGTCATCGTGTTATTGTGAGACAAAGGCGCTCGAGTCTCGCGCGTGTGTGTGTGTGTGTGTGTTAGACTCCTTCAGCTGTTCTCCGGGTTAATTTTAGCTTTGTCTGGATATTACCTTATTTGACTACACACTCAACCGGTCCGGTCCTGTCAAGATTAGTACCTCAGAATGGAATTACTGAGAGACAATAATTGTTGTGTTTCCTTATAAGCTTAATCAGAAAAAGAAAGACTACACAAGAACTGACGCTTCCAGTTTAGTGTTGTCCTCATTCCTGCTTCAATCACGCAATCAATACACATTAAAATACTATTATGAGCTGTTTAATGCAGTTATTTCAGCTCGAGAGACAGGTGCATTAATATCAGTCAAATTTAATTTATATCGTGTAAACATGAGCAAATGAACTGAAACTCTGTTTCCATTCAGGGAGAAGAACAACATTTATAACATTCTGCTCACATTTGCACTAAACAGACACACAACACAAATGTAAGTGCTTTTATACAAAGACTTTTTGGAAATCTAAAATTAAACATGTCGAACAGAACTGCTCTCTGTTTATATCCACTAGCCGTACATTTAGGTCAATTTTCAGAAAACCAACATTTAGGCAATTTTACCACATAGACAATTATTTCTCGAAACATTTCATTTTCATGACTATTAAAGTTTCTCAGTATTCATATGTAAATTATTGTCTGAAGTAGTGAATAAACGGCGTTGTCACGTGCCAACTGATACTTTCACAGCGCAAATTAGGATGCACCAAACACAGTCGTTTATGATTACTACTGTTATAATTATTGGGGATTAAACTGGCAGATTTCCCCGTGTTTAAGATTTTAAGAGGGCATAGCTAGATTAACATATGCTGTGATATCTTTATATCTTGACAACAGTGATCGATCAGCACTTTTAAAAATTTTATGGAAAAATTAAACACATGAAATCAGAAAGTCTGTAGTTATGAATGCATATAAGAATCATAAAGTCTGTAGTTATGAATGCATATAAGAATCATAAAATCTGAGATATGAATGCATATAAGAATCAGAAAGTCTGTAGTTATGAATGCATATGAGAATCAGAAAGTCTGTAGTTATGAATACATATAAGAATCAGAAAGTGTGAGTTATGAATGCATATAAGAATTGGAAAATCTATAGTTATGAATGCATATAAGAATCAGAAAGTGTGAGTTATGAATGCATATAAGAATCATAAAATCTGAGATATGAATGCATGTAAGAATCAGAAAGTCTGTAGTTTTGAATGTATTTAAGAATCAGAAAGTGTGAGTTATGAATGCATATCAGAATCAGAAAGTCTGTAGTTATGAATGCATATAAGAATCAGAAAGTCTGTAGTTATGAATGCATATAAGAATCAGAAAATCTGTAGTTATGAATGCATATAAGAAACAGAAAATCTGTAGTTATGAATGCATATAAGAATCATAAAATCTGAGATATGAATGCATATAAGAATCAGAAAGTCTGTAGTTATGAATACACAGAAGAATCATAAAGTGTGAGTTATGAATGCATGTAAGAATCAGAAAGTCTGTAGTTATGAATGCATATAAGAATCAGAAAGTCTGTAGTTATGAATACACATAAGAATCAGAAAGTCTGTAGTTTTGAATGTATTTAAGAATCAGAAAGTGTGAGTTATGAATGCATATCAGAATCAGAAAGTCTGTAGTTATGAATGCATATAAGAATCAGAAAGTCTGTAGTTATGAATGCATATAAGAATCAGAAAATCTGTAGTTATGAATGCATATAAGAAACAGAAAATCTGTAGTTATGAATGCATATAAGAATCATAAAATCTGAGATATGAATGCATATAAGAATCAGAAAGTCTGTAGTTATGAATACACAGAAGAATCATAAAGTGTGAGTTATGAATGCATGTAAGAATCAGAAAGTCTGTAGTTATGAATGCATATAAGAATCAGAAAGTCTGTAGTTATGAATACACATAAGAATCAGAAAGTGTGAGTTATGAATGCATGTAAGAATCAGAAAGTGTGAGTTATGAATACATATAAGCATCAGAAAGTCTGTATTTATGAATGCATGTAAGAATCAGAAAATCTGTAGTTATGAATGTATATAAGAATCAGAAAGTCTGTAGTTATGAATACATATAAGAATCAGAAAGTGTGAGTTATGAATACATATAAGCATCATAAAATCTGAGATATGAATGCATATAAGAATCAGAAAGTGTGAATTATGAATGCACTTAAGAATCAGAAAGTGTGAGTTATGAATGCATATATGAATCAGAAAGTCTGTAGTTATGAATGCATATAAGAATCAGAAAATCTATAGTTATGAATGCATATAAGAATCAGAAAGTGTGAGTTATGAATGCATATGAATCAGAAAGTCTGTAGTTATGAATGCATATACGAATCAGAAAGTCTGTAGTTTATAATGTATTTAGGAATCAGAAAGTGTGAGTTATGAATGCATATAAGAATCAGAAAATCTATAGTTATGAATGCATATAAGAATCAGAAAGTGTGAGTTATGAATGCATATCAGAATCAGAAAATCTATAGTTATGAATGCATATAAGAATCAGAAAGTGTGAGTTATGAATGCATATCAGAATCAGAAAGTCTGTAGTTATGAATGCATATGAGAATCAGAAAGTCTGTAGTTATGAATGCATATAAGAATCAGAAAGTCTGTAGTTATGAATGCATATAAGAATCAGAAAGTGTGAGTTATGAATGCATATAAGAATTAGAAAATCTATAGTTATGAATGCATATGAGAATCAGAAAGTCTGTAGTTATGAATGCATGTAAGAATCAGAAAATCTGTAGTTATGAATGTATATAAGAATCAGAAAGTCTGTAGTTATGAATACATATAAGAATCAGAAAGTGTGAGTTATGAATACATATAAGCATCATAAAATCTGAGATATGAATGCATATAAGAATCAGAAAGTGTGAATTATGAATGCACTTAAGAATCAGAAAGTGTGAGTTATGAATGCATATACGAATCAGAAAGTCTGTAGTTATGAATGCATATAAGAATCAGAAAATCTGTAGTTTATAATGTATTTAGGAATCAGAAAGTGTGAGTTATGAATGCATGTACGAATCAGAAAGTCTGTAGTTATGAATGCATATACGAATCAGAAAATCTATAGTTATGAATGCATATAAGAATCAGAAAGTGTGAGTTATGAATGCATATACGAATCAGAAAGTCTGTAGTTATGAATGCATATAAGAATCAGAAAATCTATAGTTATGAATGCATATAAGAATCAGAAAGTGTGAGTTATGAATGCATATGAATCAGAAAGTCTGTAGTTATGAATGCATATACGAATCAGAAAGTCTATAGTTTATAATGTATTTAGGAATCAGAAAGTGTGAGTTATGAATGCATATAAGAATCAGAAAATCTATAGTTATGAATGCATATAAGAATCAGAAAGTGTGAGTTATGAATGCATATAAGAATCAGAAAGTGTGAGTTATGAATGCATATCAGAATCAGAAAATCTATAGTTATGAATGCATATAAAAATCAGAAAATCTATAGTTATGAATGCATATAAGAATCAGAAAGTGTGAGTTATGAATGCATATCAGAATCAGAAAGTCTGTAGTTATGAATGCATATGAGAATCAGAAAGTCTGTAGTTATGAATGCATATAAGAATCAGAAAGTCTGTAGTTTTGAATGTATTTAAGAATCAGAAAGTGTGAGTTATGAATGCATATAAGAATTAGAAAATCTATAGTTATGAATGCATATGAGAATCAGAAAGTCTGTAGTAATGAATGCATATAAGAATCAGAAAGTCTGTAGTTATGAATACATATAAGAATCATAAAGTGTGAGTTATGAATACATATAAGCATCAGAAAGTCTGTATTTATGAATGCATATAAGAATCAGAAAATATATAGTTATGAATGTATATAAGAATCAGAAAGTCTGTAGTTATGAATGCATATAAGAATTAGAAAATCTATAGTTATGAATGCATATGAGAATCAGAAAGTCTGTAGTTATGAATGCATATAAGAATCAGAAAGTCTGTAGTTATGAATACATATAAGAATCATAAAGTGTGAGTTATGAATACATATAAGCATCAGAAAGTCTGTATTTATGAATGCATATAAGAATCAGAAAATATATAGTTATGAATGTATATAAGAATCAGAAAGTCTGTAGTTATGAATGCATGTAAGAATCAGAAAGTCTGCATTTTTGAATGTATTTAAGAATCAGAAAGTCTGTAGTTTAGAATGTATTTAGGAATCACAAAGTGTGAGTTCTGAATGCATATACGAATCTGAAAGTCTGTAGTTTAGAATGTATTTAGGAATCAGAAAGTGTGAGTTCTGAATGCATATACGAATCTGAAAGTCTGTAGTTTAGAATGTATTTAGGAATCAGAAAGTGTGAGTTATGAATGCATATACGAATCAGAAAGTCTGTAGTTATGAATGCATATTAGAATCAGAAAGTCTGTAGTTTAGAATGTGTTTAGGAATCAGAAAGTGTGAGTTATGAATGCATATACGAATCAGAAAGTCTGTAGTTATGAATGCATATACGAATATGAAAGTCTGTAGTTTATAATGTATTTAGGAATCAGAAAGTGTGAGTTATGAATGCATATACGAATCAGAAAGTCTGTAGTTATGAATGCATATAAGAATCAGAAAATCTATAGTTATGAATGCATATAAGAATCAGAAAGTGTGAGATATGAATGCATATCAGAATCAGAAAATCTATAGTTATGAATGCATATGAGAATCAGAAAGTCTGTAGTTATGAATGCATATAAGAATCAGAAAGTATGTAGTTATGAATGCATATAAGAATCAGAAAGTGTGAGTTATGAATGCATATAAGAATAAGAAAATCTATAGTTATGAATGCATATGAGAATCAGAAAGTCTGTAGTTATGAATACATATAAGAATCAGAAAGTGTGAGTTATGAATGCATATAAGAATTGGAAAATCTATAGTTATGAATGCATATAAGAATCAGAAAGTCTGTAGTTATGAATACATATAAGAATCAGAAAGTGTGAGTTATGAATGTGTAGAGCTGAGGAGGGCGGGGCCGGGCTGGAATGAGACGCACCCGGTCCCCAATCAGCCTGATGGGGCGCGCGAGGGATAAAGGCGGCCGGGGACGACAGTTCGAGAGAGAGAGAGAATTACAGACAGCTGTGCTGTGTTTTTAGTTGTGTGTTTTTGTTTGGGTTTTTGTTTAATAAATTATTATTTAAGTTGTCAAGCCGGTTCTCGCCTCCTCCTTTCCTCTAAACCCCCTTACACTGGTGCCGAAACCCGGGAAGGAGGAGGGATTCCCGTCGCAGGGTCCTCGACACTGCCGTCCACCCAGGGGAGCGCCGCTGCCGTCCGACGGGGGACGGAGTAGCCCGACTACCCGGATGCGGGGAACGGCCGCCGTCCGCGAGGCGAGTGGGGACGGGACTCCACGACCGCCTGGAGCGAGGGAGCCGCTGCCGGGGGCGGAGGAGTGCCCTGCCGTCCCCCGGGAACGCGGAGGGGTCGAGAGAAGACCGCCGTCCGCGGGGGGGGAGGAGGGAAGTGACTCCCCGTCCGCCTGGAGTGGTAGGGCCGCTGCCAGGGGCGGAGGAGAGTCTCCACGGGACGCCGGGAACGCGGAGGGGCATTCTGTCCGCTGGGGGTCGGAGGTCTGACTCCGGTCCGCCCGGGGAGGAGCGGCTGCAGTCCGCCTGAGAGGGTGGAGTAGTGATCGAGGACCACGCGACGGCGCATCAGAGAACCGGTGAGGTTTTTTTTTTTCCTCTCTCTCCTCTCTCTCTCTCTCTGCCGCTCCGGGTTGGCCTTTCCCTCGCCATTTTGTGTTTTTTCCTCCTCCCAGGTCGAGGAAGGCGGGGAGGACCCGCCGGCAGTCGGGGCTAAGGCACGCCCCCCCACCCGGAGAGGAAGGGTGGGGGGGGATGTACGTCATGCCGGGGGCTCCCCGGCCTGAGGCAACGCCGGGAGGAGTGTAGAGCTGAGGAGGGCGGGGCCGGGCTGGAATGAGACACACCCGGTCCCCAATCAGCCTGATGGGGCGCGCGAGGGATAAAGGCGGCCGGGGACGACAGTTCGAGAGAGAGAGAGAATTACAGACAGCTGTGCTGTGTTTTTAGTTGTGTGTTTTTGTTTAATAAATTATTATTTAAGTTGTCAAGCCGGTTCTCGCCTCCTCCTTTCCTCTAAACCCCCTTACAGAATGCATATAAGAATCAGAAAGTCTGTAGTTATGAATACATATAAGAATCATAAAGTGTGAGTTATGAATACATATAAGCATCAGAAAGTCTGTAGTTATGAATGCATATCAGAATCAGAAAGTCTGTAGTTATGAATACATATAAGAATCATAAAGTTTGAGTTATGAATGTATATAAGAATCATAAAGTCTGTAGTTATGAATGCATATAAGAATCATAAAATCTGAGATATGAATGCATATAAGAATCAGAAAGTCTGTAGTTATGAATGCATATAAGAATCAGAAAGTGTGAGTTATGAATGCATGTAAGAATCAGAAAGTCTGTAGTTTTGAATGTATTTAAGAATCAGAAAGTGTGAGTTATGAATGCATATCAGAATCAGAAAGTCTGTAGTTATGAATGCATATAAGAATCAGAAAATATATAGTTATGAATGTATATAAGAATCAGAAAGTCTGTAGTTATGAATGCATGTAAGAATCAGAAAGTCTGCAGTTTAGAATGTATTTAGGAATCAGAAAGTGTGAGTTCTGAATGCATATACGAATCAGAAAGTCTGTAGTTTAGAATGTATTTAGGAATCAGAAAGTGTGAGTTATGAATGCATATACGAATCAGAAAGTCTGTAGTTATGAATGCATATCAGAATCAGAAAATCTATAGTTATGAATGCATATGAGAATCAGAAAGTCTGTAGTTATGAATGCATATAAGAATCAGAAAGTATGTAGTTATGAATGCATATAAGAATCAGAAAGTGTGAGTTATGAATGCATATAAGAATTAGAAAATCTATAGTTATGAATGCATATGAGAATCAGAAAGTCTGTAGTTATGAATGCATATAAGAATCAGAAAGTATGTAGTTATGAATGCATATAAGAATCAGAAAGTGTGAGTTATGAATGCATATAAGAATTAGAAAATCTATAGTTATGAATACATATAAGAATCAGAAAGTGTGAGTTATGAATGCATATAAGAATCAGAAAGTCTGTAGTTATGAATACATATAAGAATCATAAAGTGTGAGTTATGAATACATATAAGCATCAGAAAGTCTGTATTTATGAATGCATAAAAGAATCAGATAATCTGTAGTTATGAATGTATATAAGAATCATAAAGTCTGTAGTTATGAATGCATATAAGAATCATAAAATCTGAGATATGAATGCATATAAGAATCAGAAAGTCTGTAGTTATGAATGCATATAAGAATCAGAAAGTGTGAGTTATGAATGCATGTAAGAATCAGAAAGTCTGTAGTTTTGAATGTATTTAAGAATCAGAAAGTGTGAGTTATGAATGCATATCAGAATCAGAAAGTCTGTAGTTATGAATGCATATAAGAATCAGAAAGTCTGTAGTTATGAATGCATATAAGAATCAGAAAGTCTGTAGTTTTGAATGTATTTAAGAATCAGAAAGTGTGAGTTATGAATGCATATAAGAATTAGAAAATCTATAGTTATGAATGCATATGAGAATCAGAAAGTCTGTAGTTATGAATGCATATAAGAATCAGAAAGTCTGTAGTTATGAATACATATAAGAATCATAAAGTGTGAGTTATGAATACATATAAGCATCAGAAAGTCTGTAGTTATGAATGCATATCAGAATCAGAAAGTCTGTAGTTATGAATACATATAAGAATCATAAAGTTTGAGTTATGAATGTATATAAGAATCATAAAGTCTGTAGTTATGAATGCATATAAGAATCATAAAATCTGAGATATGAATGCATATAAGAATCAGAAAGTCTGTAGTTATGAATGCATATAAGAATCAGAAAGTGTGAGTTATGAATGCATGTAAGAATCAGAAAGTCTGTAGTTTTGAATGTATTTAAGAATCAGAAAGTGTGAGTTATGAATGCATATCAGAATCAGAAAGTCTGTAGTTATGAATGCATATAAGAATCAGAAAATATATAGTTATGAATGTATATAAGAATCAGAAAGTCTGTAGTTATGAATGCATGTAAGAATCAGAAAGTCTGCAGTTTAGAATGTATTTAGGAATCAGAAAGTGTGAGTTCTGAATGCATATACGAATCAGAAAGTCTGTAGTTTAGAATGTATTTAGGAATCAGAAAGTGTGAGTTATGAATGCATATACGAATCAGAAAGTCTGTAGTTATGAATGCATATAAGAATCAGAAAATCTATAGTTATGAATGCATATAAGAATCAGAAAGTGTGAGTTATGAATGCATATACGAATCAGAAAGTCTGTAGTTATGAATGCATATGAGAATCAGAAAGTCTGTAGTTATGAATGCATATAAGAATCAGAAAGTATGTAGTTATGAATGCATATAAGAATCAGAAAGTGTGAGTTATGAATGCATATAAGAATTAGAAAATCTATAGTTATGAATGCATATGAGAATCAGAAAGTCTGTAGTTATGAATACATATAAGAATCAGAAAGTGTGAGTTATGAATGCATATAAGAATCAGAAAGTCTGTAGTTATGAATACATATAAGAATCATAAAGTGTGAGTTATGAATACATATAAGCATCAGAAAGTCTGTATTTATGAATGCATAAAAGAATCAGATAATCTGTAGTTATGAATGTATATAAGAATCATAAAGTCTGTAGTTATGAATGCATATAAGAATCATAAAATCTGAGATATGAATGCATATAAGAATCATAAAATCTGAGATATGAATGCATATAAGAATCAGAAAGTCTGTAGTTATGAATGCATATAAGAATCAGAAAGTGTGAGTTATGAATGCATGTAAGAATCAGAAAGTCTGTAGTTTTGAATGTATTTAAGAATCAGAAAGTGTGAGTTATGAATGCATATCAGAATCAGAAAGTCTGTAGTTATGAATGCATATAAGAATCAGAAAGTCTGTAGTTATGAATGCATATAAGAATCAGAAAGTCTGTAGTTTTGAATGTATTTAAGAATCAGAAAGTGTGAGTTATGAATGCATATAAGAATTAGAAAATCTATAGTTATGAATGCATATGAGAATCAGAAAGTCTGTAGTTATGAATGCATATAAGAATCAGAAAGTCTGTAGTTATGAATACATATAAGAATCATAAAGTGTGAGTTATGAATACATATAAGCATCAGAAAGTCTGTATTTATGAATGAATATAAGAATCAGAAAATATATAGTTATGAATGTATATAAGAATCAGAAAGTCTGTAGTTATGAATGCATATAAGAATTAGAAAATCTATAGTTATGAATGCATATGAGAATCAGAAAGTCTGTAGTTATGAAAGCATATAAGAATCAGAAAGTCTGTAGTTATGAATACATATAAGAATCATAAAGTGTGAGTTATGAATACATATAAGCATCAGAAAGTCTGTATTTATGAATGCATATAAGAATCAGAAAATATATAGTTATGAATGTATATAAGAATCAGAAAGTCTGTAGTTATGAATGCATGTAAGAATCAGAAAGTCTGCATTTTTGAATGTATTTAAGAATCAGAAAGTCGTAGTAGTTATAGAATAGTGTATTTAGGAATCAGCAAAGTCGTGTAGTTCTGAATGCATATACGAATCTGAAAGTCTGTAGTTTAGAATGTATTTAGGAATCAGAAAGTGTGAGTTATGAATGCATATACGAATCAGAAAGTCTGTAGTTATGAATGCATATTAGAATCAGAAAGTCTGTAGTTTAGAATGTGTTTAGGAATCAGAAAGTGTGAGTTATGAATGCATATACGAATCAGAAAGTCTGTAGTTATGAATGCATATACGAATATGAAAGTCTGTAGTTTATAATGTATTTAGGAATCAGAAAGTGTGAGTTATGAATGCATATACGAATCAGAAAGTCTGTAGTTATGAATGCATATAAGAATCAGAAAATCTATAGTTATGAATGCATATAAGAATCAGAAAGTGTGAGTTATGAATGCATATCAGAATCAGAAAATCTATAGTTATGAATGCATATAAGAATCAGAAAATCTATAGTTATGAATGCATATAAGAATCAGAAAGTTTGAGTTATGAATGCATATCAGAATAAGAAAGTCTGTAGTTATGAATGCATATAAGAATCAGAAAGTCTGTAGTTATGAATGCATATGAGAATCAGAAAGTCTGTAGTTATGAATGCATATAAGAATCAGAAAGTCTGTAGTTATGAATGCATATAAGAATCAGAAAGTCTGTAGTTATGAATGCATATAAGAATCAGAAAGTCTGTAGTTTTGAATGTATTTAAGAATCAGAAAGTGTGAGTTATGAATGCATATAAGAATTAGAAAATCTATAGTTATGAATGCATATGAGAATCAGAAAGTCTGTAGTTATGAATGCATATAAGAATCAGAAAGTCTGTAGTTATGAATACATATAAGAATCATAAAGTGTGAGTTATGAATACATATAAGCATAAGAAATCTGTATTTATGAATGCATATAAGAATCAGAAAATCTATAGTTATGAATGTATATAAGAATCAGAAAGTCTGTAGTTATGAATACATATAAGAATCATAAAGTGTGAGTTATGAATACATATAAGCATAAGAAATCTGTATTTATGAATGCATATAAGAATCATAAAATCTGAGTTATGAATGCATATAAGAATCAGAAAGTCTGTAGTTATGAATGCATATTAGAATCAGAAAGTCTGTAGTTTAGAATGTGTTTAGGAATCAGAATGTGTGAGTTATGAATGCATATTCCGATCAGAAAGTCTGTAGTTATGAATGCATATACGAATATGAAAGTCTGTAGTTTATAATATATTTAGGAATCAGAAAGTGTGAGTTATGAATACATATAAGCATCAGAAAGTCTGTATTTATGAATGCATATAAGAATCAGAAAATCTGTAGTTATGAATGTATATAAGAATCAGAAAGTCTGTAGTTATGAATGCATATAAGAATCATAAAATCTGAGATATGAATGCATGTAAGAATCAGAAAGTCTGTAGTTTTGAATGTATTTAAGACTCAGAAAGTGTGAGTTATGAATGCATATAAGAATCAGAAAGTCTGTAGTTATGAATGCATATAAGAATCAGAAAGTCTGTAGTTATGAATGCATATAAGAATCATAAAGTGTGAGTTATGAATACATATAAGCATCAGAAAGTCTGTATTTATGAATGCATATAAGAATCATAAAATCTGTAGTTATGAATGCATATAAGAATCAGAAAGTCTGTAGTTATGAATGCATATAAGAATCAGAAATTCTGTAGTTATGAATGCATATGAGAATCAGAAAGTCTGTAGTTATGAATGCATATAAGAATCAGAAAGTCTGTAGATATGAATGCATATAAGAATCAGAATGTCTGTAGTTTTGAATGTATTTAAGAATCAGAAAGTGTGAGTTATGAATGCATATGAGAATCAGAAAGTCTGTAGTTATGAATGCATATAAGAATCAGAAAGTCTGTAGTTATGAATACATATAAGAATCATAAAGTGTGAGTTATGAATACATATAAGCATCAGAAAGTCTGTATTTATGAATGAATATAAGAATCAGAAAATATATAGTTATGAATGTATATAAGAATCAGAAAGTCTGTAGTTATGAATGCATATAAGAATTAGAAAATCTATAGTTATGAATGCATATGAGAATCAGAAAGTCTGTAGTTATGAATGCATATAAGAATCAGAAAGTCTGTAGTTATGAATACATATAAGAATCATAAAGTGTGAGTTATGAATACATATAAGCATCAGAAAGTCTGTATTTATGAATGCATATAAGAATCAGAAAATATATAGTTATGAATGTATATAAGAATCAGAAAGTCTGTAGTTATGAATGCATGTAAGAATCAGAAAGTCTGCATTTTTGAATGTATTTAAGAATCAGAAAGTCTGTAGTTTAGAATGTATTTAGGAATCACAAAGTGTGAGTTCTGAATGCATATACGAATCTGAAAGTCTGTAGTTTAGAATGTATTTAGGAATCAGAAAGTGTGAGTTATGAATGCATATACGAATCTGAAAGTCTGTAGTTTAGAATGTATTTAGGAATCAGAAAGTGTGAGTTATGAATGCATATACGAATCAGAAAGTCTGTAGTTATGAATGCATATTAGAATCAGAAAGTCTGTAGTTTAGAATGTGTTTAGGAATCAGAAAGTGTGAGTTATGAATGCATATACGAATCAGAAAGTCTGTAGTTATGAATGCATATACGAATATGAAAGTCTGTAGTTTATAATGTATTTAGGAATCAGAAAGTGTGAGTTATGAATGCATATACGAATCAGAAAGTCTGTAGTTATGAATGCATATAAGAATCAGAAAGTGTGAGTTATGAATGCATATCAGAATCAGAAAATCTATAGTTATGAATGCATATAAGAATCAGAAAATCTATAGTTATGAATGCATATAAGAATCAGAAAGTTTGAGTTATGAATGCATATCAGAATAAGAAAGTCTGTAGTTATGAATGCATATAAGAATCAGAAAGTCTGTAGTTATGAATGCATATGAGAATCAGAAAGTCTGTAGTTATGAATGCATATAAGAATCAGAAAGTCTGTAGTTATGAATGCATATAAGAATCAGAAAGTCTGTAGTTATGAATGCATATAAGAATCAGAAAGTCTGTAGTTTTGAATGTATTTAAGAATCAGAAAGTGTGAGTTATGAATGCATATAAGAATTAGAAAATCTATAGTTATGAATGCATATGAGAATCAGAAAGTCTGTAGTTATGAATGCATATAAGAATCAGAAAGTCTGTAGTTATGAATACATATAAGAATCATAAAGTGTGAGTTATGAATACATATAAGCATAAGAAATCTGTATTTATGAATGCATATAAGAATCATAAAATCTGAGTTATGAATGCATATAAGAATCAGAAAGTCTGTAGTTTAGAATGTATTTAGGAATCAGAAAGTGTGAGTTCTGAATGCATATACGAATCAGAAAGTCTGTAGTTATGAATGCATATTAGAATCAGAAAGTCTGTAGTTTAGAATGTGTTTAGGAATCAGAATGTGTGAGTTATGAATGCATATTCCGATCAGAAAGTCTGTAGTTATGAATGCATATACGAATATGAAAGTCTGTAGTTTATAATATATTTAGGAATCAGAAAGTGTGAGTTATGAATACATATAAGCATCAGAAAGTCTGTATTTATGAATGCATATAAGAATCAGAAAATCTGTAGTTATGAATGTATATAAGAATCAGAAAGTCTGTAGTTATGAATGCATATAAGAATCATAAAATCTGAGATATGAATGCATGTAAGAATCAGAAAGTCTGTAGTTTTGAATGTATTTAAGACTCAGAAAGTGTGAGTTATGAATGCATATAAGAATCAGAAAGTCTGTAGTTATGAATGCATATAAGAATCAGAAAGTCTGTAGTTATGAATGCATATAAGAATCATAAAGTGTGAGTTATGAATACATATAAGCATCAGAAAGTCTGTATTTATGAATGCATATAAGAATCATAAAATCTGTAGTTATGAATGCATATAAGAATCAGAAAGTCTGTAGTTATGAATGCATATAAGAATCAGAAATTCTGTAGTTATGAATACACATAAGAATCAGAAAGTGTGAGTTATGAATACATATAAGCATCAGAAAGTCTGTATTTATGAATGCATATAAGAATCAGAAAGTCTGTAGTTATGAATACATATAAGAATCATAAAGTGTGAGTTATGAATACATATAAGCATCAGAAAGTCTGTATTTATGAATGCATGTAAGAATCAGAAAGTCTGTAGTTATGAATACATATAACAATCAGAAAGTGTGAGTTATGAATACATATAAGCATCAGAAAGTCTGTATTTATGAATGCATATAAGAATCAGAAAATCTGTATTTAAGAATGTATATAAGAATCAGAAAGTCTGTAGTTATGAATGCATATAAGAATCAGAAAGTGTGAGTTATGAATACATATAAGCATCAGAAAGTCTGTATTTATGAATGCATATAAGAATCAGAAAGTGTAAGTTATGAATGCATATAACAATCAGAAAGTCTGTAGTTATGAATGCATATAAGAATCAGAAATTCTGTAGTTATGAATGCATATAAGAATCAGAAAGTGTGAGTTATGAATGCATATACGAATCATAAAGTGTGTGTTATGAATGCATATAAGAATCAGAAAGTGTGAGTTATGAATGCATATACGAATCATAAAGTGTGAGTTATGAATACATATAAGAATCATAAAATCTGAGATATGATTGCATATAAGAATCAGAAAGTCTGTAGTTATGAATGTATATAAGAATCAGAAAGTCTGTAGTTTAGAATGTATTTAGGAATCAGAAAGTGTGAGTTCTGAATGCATATTCGAATCAGAAAGTCTGTAGTTATGAATGCATATAAGAATCAGAAAGTCTGTAGTTTATAATGTATTTAGGAATCAGAAAGTGTGAGTTATGAATGCATATACGAATCAGAAAATCTATAGTTATGAATGCATATAAGAATCAGAAAGTGTGAGTTATGAATGCATATACGAATCAGAAAGTCTGTAGTTATGAATGCATATACGAATCAGAAAGTCTGTAGTCATGAATGCATATAAGAATCAGAAAATCTATAGTTATGAATGCATATAAGAATCAGAAAATATATAGTTATGAATGCATATAAGAATCAGAAAGTTTGAGTTATGAATGCATGTCAGAATCAGAAAGTCTGTAGTTTTGAATGTATTTAAGAATCAGAAAGTGTGAGTTATGAATGCATATAAGAATTAGAAAATCTATAGTTATGAATGCATATGAGAATCAGAAAGTCTGTAGTTATGAATGCATATAAGAATCAGAAAGTCTGTAGTTATGAATACATATAAGAATCATAAAGTGTGAGTTATGAATACATATAAGCATCAGAAATCTGTATTTATGAATGCATATAAGAATCAGAAAATCTATAGTTATGAATGTATATAAGAATCAGAAAGTCTGTAGTTATGAATGCATATAAGAATCATAAAATCTGAGTTATGAATGCATATAAGAATCAGAAAGTCTGTAGTGATGAATGCATATTAGAATCAGAAAATCTATAGTTATGAATGCATATAAGAATCAGAAAGTGTGAGTTATGAATGCATATGAGAATCAGAAAGTGTGAGTTATGAATGCATATCAGAATCAGAAAATCTATAGTTATGAATGCATATGAGAATCAGAAAGTCTGTAGTTATGAATGCATATAAGAATCAGAAAGTCTGTAGTTATGAATGCATATAAGAATCAGAAAGTCTGTAGTTATGAATGCATATAAGAATCAGAAAGTCTGTAGTTATGAATGCATATAAGAATCAGAAAGTCTGTAGTTTTGAATGTATTTAAGAATCAGAAAGTGTGAGTTATGAATGCATATAAGAATCAGAAAGTCTGTAGTTATGAATACATATAAGAATCATAAAGTGTGAGTTATGAATACATATAAGCATCAGAAAGTCTGTATTTATGAATGCATATAAGAATCAGAAAATCTGTAGTTATGAATGTATATAAGAATCAGAAAGTCTGTAGTTATAAATGCATATAAGAATCATAAAATCTGAGATATGAATGCATATAAGAATCAGAAAGTCTGTAGTTATGAATGCATATAAGAATCAGAAAGTCTGTAGTTATGAATGCATATAAGAATCAGAAAGTCTGTAGTTATGAATGCATATAAGAATCAGAAAATCTGTAGTTATGAATGCATATAAGAATCAGAAAATCTGTAGTTATGAATGCATATAAGAATCATAAAATCTGAGATATGAATGCATATAAGAATCAGAAAGTCTGTAGTTATGAATACACAGAAGAATCAGAAAGTGTGAGTTATGAAAATATATAAGAATCAGAAAGTGTGAGTTATGAATGC
Source organism: Myxocyprinus asiaticus (assembly GCF_019703515.2). Classification (NCBI taxonomy): domain Eukaryota; kingdom Metazoa; phylum Chordata; class Actinopteri; order Cypriniformes; family Catostomidae; genus Myxocyprinus; species Myxocyprinus asiaticus. Next base: position 236,231 of record NC_059360.1, read on the forward strand.
ATATGAGAATCAGAAAATCTGTAGTTATGAATATATATAAGAATCAGAAAGTGTGAGTTATGAATGCATATAAGAATCAGAAAGTGTGAGTTATGAATACATATAACAATAATAAAGTGTGAGTTATGAATACATATAAGCATCAGAAAGTCTGTATTTATGAATGCATATAAGAATCATAAATTCTGTAGTTATGAATGCATATAAGAATCAGAAAGTCTGTACTTATGAATGCATATAAGAATCATAAAATCTGAGATATGAATGCATATAAGAATCAGAAAGTCTGTAGTTATGAATGCATATAAGAATCAGAAAGTCTGTAGTTTTGAATGTATTTAAGAATCAGAAAGTGTGAGTTATGAATGCATGTAAGAATCAGAAAGTCTGTAGTTATGAATGCATATAAGAATCAGAAAGTCTGTAGTTTTGAATGTATTTAAGAATCAGAAAGTGTGAGTTATGAATGCATATCAGAATCAGAAAGTCTGTAGTTATGAATGCATATAAGAATCAGAAAATCTGTAGTTATGAATGCATATAAGAATCAGAAAGTCTGTAGTTATGAATGCATATAAGAATCAGAAAGTCTGTAGTTATGAATGCATATAAGAATCATAAAATCTGAGATATGAATGCATATAAGAATCAGAAAGTCTGTAGTTATGAATACACAGAAGAATCAGAAAGTGTGAGTTATGAATGCATGTAAGAATCAGAAAGTCTGTAGTTATGAATGCATATAAGAATCAGAAAGTCTGTAGTTATGAATACACATAAGAATCAGAAAGTGTGAGTTATGAATGCATATACGAATCAAAAAGTCTGTAGATATTAATGCAAATAAGAATCATAAAGTGTGAGTTATGAATACATATAAGCATCAGAAAATCTGTATTTATGAATGCATATAAGAATCAGAAAATCTATGGTTTTGAATGTATTTAAGAATCAGAAAGTGTGAGTTATGAATGCATATAACAATAATAAAGTGTGAGTTATGAATACATATAAGCATCAGAAATTCTGTATTTATGAATGCATATAAGAATCAGAAAATCTGTAGTTATGAATGTATATAAGAATCAGAAAGTCTGTAGTTATGAATGCATATAAGAATCATAAAATCTAAGATATGAATGCATGTAAGAATCAGAAAGTCTGTAGTTTTGAAAATATTTAAGAATCAGAAAGTGTGAGTTATGAATGCATATAAGAATCAGAAAGTCTGTAGTTATGAATGCATATAAGAATCAGAATTGTGAGTAGAATACATATGCATCAGAAAGTCTGTATTTATGAATGCATATAAGAATCAGAAAATCTGTAGTTATGAATGTATATAAGAATCAGAAAGTCTGTAGTTATGAATGCATATAAGAATCATAAAATCTGAGATATGAATGCATATAAGAATCAGAAAGTGTGAGTTATGAATGCATATCAGAATCAGAAAGTCTGTAGTTATGAATGAATATAAGAATCAGAAAGTCTGTAGTTATGAATGCATATAAGAATCAGAAAGTCTGTAGTTATGAATGCATATAAGAATCAGAAAGTCTGTAGTTATAAATGCATATAAGAATCATAAAATCTGAGATATGAATGCATATAAGAATCAGAAAGTCTGTAGTTATGAATGCATATAAGAATCAGAAAGTGTGAGTTATGAATGCATGTAAGAATCAGAAAGTGTGAGTTATGAATGCATATCAAAATCAGAAAGTCTGTAGTTATGAATGCATATAAGAATCAGAAAGTCTGTAATTATGAATGCATATAAGAATCAGAAAATCTGTAGTTATGAATGCATATAAGAATCAGAAAATCTGTAGTTATGAATGCATATAAGAATCAGAAAATCTATAGTTATGAATGCATATAAGAATCAGAAAGTCTGTAGTTATGAATACATATAAGAATCAGAAAGTGTGAGTTATGAATGCATATAAGAATCAGAAAGTCTGTAGTTATGAATGCATATAAGAATCAGAAAATCTGTAGTTATGAATGCATATAAGAATCATAAAATCTGAGATATGAATGCATATAAGAATCAGAAAGTCTGTAGTTATGAATGCATATAAGAATCAGAAAGTCTGTAGTTATGAATGCATATAAGAATCAGAAAGTCTGTAGTTTATAATGTATTTAGGAATCAGAAAGTGTGATTTATGAATGCATATACGAATCAGAAAGTCTGTAGTTATGAATGCATATAAGAATTATAAAGTGTGAGTTATGAATACATATAAGCATCAGAAAATCTGTATTTATGAATGCATATAAGAATCAGAAAATCTATGGTTTTGAATGTATTTAAGAATCAGAAAGTGTGAGTTATGAATGCATATAAGAATCAGAAAATCTATAGTTATGAATGCATATAAGAATCAGAAAGTCTGTAGTTATGAATACATATAAGAATCAGAAAGTGTGAGTTATGAATGCATATAAGAATCAGAAAGTCTGTAGTTATGAATGCATATAAGAATCATAAAATCTGTAGTTATGAATGCATATAAGAATCATAAAATCTGAGATATGAATGCATATAAGAATCAGAAAGTCTGTAGTTATGAATACACAGAAGAATCAGAAAGTGTGAGTTATGAATGCATGTAAGAATCAGAAAGTCTGTAGTTATGAATGCATATAAGAATCAGAAAGTGTGAGTTATGAATACATATAAGCATCAGAAAGTCTGTAGTTATGAATGCATATAAGAATCAGAAAGTCTGTAGTTATGAATGCATATAAGAATCATAAAATCTGAGATATGAATGCATATCAGAATCAGAAAGTCTGTAGTTATGAATGCATATAAGAATCAGAAAGTCTGTAGTTATGAATGCATATAAGAATCAGAAAGTGTGAGTTATGAATACATATAAGCATAAGAAAGTCTGTAGTTATGAATGCATATAAGAATCAGAAAATCTCAGATGTGAATGCATATAAGAATCAGAAAGTCTGTAGTTATGAATACACTTAAGAATCAGAAAGTGTGAGTTATGAATGCATATAAGAATCAGAAAGTCTGTAGTTTAGAATGTATTTAGGAATCAGAAAGTGTGAGTTATGAATGCATATAAGAATCAGAAAGTGTGAGTTCTGAATGCATATACTACTCAGAAAGTCTGTAGTTATGAATGCATATAAGAATCAGAATGTCTGTAGTTTAGAATGTATTTAGGAATCAGAAAGTGTGAGTTATGAATGCATATACGAATCAGAAAGTCTGTAGTTATGAATGCATATACGAATCAGAAATCTGTAGTTATGAATGCATATAAGTATCATAAAGTGTGAGTTATGAATACATATAAGCATCAGAAATTCTGTATTTATGAATGCATATAAGAATCAGAAAATCTATGGATTTGAATGTATTTAAGAATCAGAAAGTGTGAGTTATGAATGCATATAAGAATCCTAAAGTCTGTAGTTATGAATACATATAAGAATCAGAAAGTGTGAGTTATGAATGCATATAAGAATCAGAAAGTCTGTAGTTATGAATACATATAACAATAATAAAGTGTGAGTTATGAATATATATAAGCATCAGAAAGTCTGTATTTATGAATGCATATAAGAATCAGAAAATCTGTAGTTATGAATGTATATAAGAATCAGAAAGTCTGTAGATATGAATGCATATAAGAATCATAAAATCTGAGATATGAATGCATGTAAGAATCAGAAAGTCTGTAGTTTTGAATGTATTTAAGAATCAGAAAGTGTGAGTTATGAATGCATATAAGAATCAGAAAGTCTGTATTTATGAATGCATATAAGAATCAGAAAATCTGTAGTTATGAATACATATAAGAATCATAAAGTGTGAGTTATGAATACATATAAGCATCAGAAAGTCTGTAGTTATGAATGCATATCAGAATCAGAAAGTGTGAGTTATGAATGCATATAAGAATCAGAAAGTCTGTAGTTATGAATGCATATACGAATCAGAAAGTCTGTAGTTATGAATGCATATACGAATCAGAAAGTCTGTAGTTTATAATGTATTTAGGAATCAGAAAGTGTGAGTTATGAATGCATATACGAATCAGAAAATCTGTAGTTATGAATGCATATAAGAATCAGAAAGTGTGAGTTATGAATGAATATCAGAATCAGAAAATCTATAGTTATGAATGCATATGAGAATCAGAAAGCCTGTAGTTATGAATGCATATAAGAATCAGAAAGTCTGTAGTTATGAATGCATATAAGAATCAGAAAGTCTGTAGATATGAATGCATATAAGATTCAGAAAGTGTGAGTTATGAATACATATAAGCATCAGAAAATCTGTATTTATGAATGCATATAAGAATCAGAAAATCTATGGTTTTGAATGTATTTAAGAATCAGAAAGTGTGAGTTATGAATATATATATAAGAATCAGAAAATCTATAGTTATGAATGCATATGAGAATCAGAAAGTCTGTAGTTATGAATGCATATAAGAATCAGAAAGTGTGAGTTATGAATATATATAAGAATCAGAAAGTCTGTAGTTATGAATATATATAAGAATCAGAAAGTGTGAGTTATGAATATATATAAGAATCAGAAATTGTGAGTTATGAATGCATATAAGAATCAGAAAATCTATAGTTATGAATGCATATGAGAATCAGAAAGTCTGTAGTTATGAATGCATATAAGAATCAGAAAGTGTGAGTTATGAATATATATAAGAATCAGAAAGTCTGTAGTTATGAATATATATAAGAATCAGAAAGTGTGAGTTATGAAAATATATAAGAATCAGAAAGTGTGAGTTATGAATGCATATGAGAATCAGAAAGTCTGTAGTTATGAATATATATAAGAATCAGAAAGTGTGAGTTATGAATGCATATAAGAATCAGAAAGTGTGAGTTATGAATACATATAACAATAATAAAGTGTGAGTTATGAATACATATAAGCATCAGAAAGTCTGTATTTATGAATGCATATAAGAATCATAAATTCTGTAGTTATGAATGCATATAAGAATCAGAAAGTCTGTACTTATGAATGCATATAAGAATCATAAAATCTGAGATATGAATGCATATAAGAATCAGAAAGTCTGTAGTTATGAATGCATATAAAAATCAGAAAGTGTGAGTTATGAATGCATGTAAGAATCAGAAAGTCTGTAGTTATGAATGCATATAAGAATCAGAAAGTCTGTAGTTTTGAATGTATTTAAGAATCAGAAAGTGTGAGTTATGAATGCATATCAGAATCAGAAAGTCTGTAGTTATGAATGCATATAAGAATCAGAAAATCTGTAGTTATGAATGCATATAAGAATCAGAAAATCTGTAGTTATGAATGCATATAAGAATCAGAAAGTCTGTAGTTATGAATGCATATAAGAATCAGAAAGTCTGTAGTTATGAATGCATATAAGAATCATAAAATCTGAGATATGAATGCATATAAGAATCAGAAAGTCTGTAGTTATGAATACACATAAGAATCAGAAAGTGTGAGTTATGAATGCATGTAAGAATCAGAAAGTCTGTAGTTATGAATGCATATAAGAATCAGAAAGTCTGTAGTTATGAATACACATAAGAATCAGAAAGTGTGAGTTATGAATGCATATACGAATCAAAAAGTCTGTAGATATGAATGCAAATAAGAATCATAAAGTGTGAGTTATGAATACATATAAGCATCAGAAAATCTGTATTTATGAATACATATAAGAATCAGAAAATCTATGGTTTTGAATGTATTTAAGAATCAGAAAGTGTGAGTTATGAATGCATATAACAATAATAAAGTGTGAGTTATGAATACATATAAGCATCAGAAATTCTGTATTTATGAATGCATATAAGAATCAGAAAATCTGTAGTTATGAATGTATATAAGAATCAGAAAGTCTGTAGTTATGAATGCATATAAGAATCATAAAATCTAAGATATGAATGCATGTAAGAATCAGAAAGTCTGTAGTTATGAATGCATATAAGAATCAGAAAGTGTGAGTTATGAATGCATATCAGAATCAGAAAGTCTGTAGTTATGAATGAATATAAGAATTAGAAAGTCTGTAGTTATGAATGCATATAAGAATCAGAAAGTGTGAGTTATGAATGCATATCAGAATCAGAAAGTCTGTAGTTATGAATGAATATAAGAATTAGAAAGTCTGTAGTTATGAATGCATATAAGAATCAGAAAGTCTGTAGTTATGAATGCATATAAGAATCATAAAATCTGAGATATGAATGCATATAAGAATCAGAAAGTGTGAGTTATGAATGCATATCAGAATCAGAAAGTCTGTAGTTATGAATGCATATAAGAATCAGAAAGTCTGTAGTTATGAATACATATTAGAATCAGAAAATCTGTAGTTATGAATGCATATAAGAATCATAAAATCTGAGATATGAATGCATATAAGAATCAGAAAGTCTGTAGTTATGAATGCATATAAGAATCAGAAAGTGTGAGTTATGAATGCATGTAAGAATCAGAAAGTGTGAGTTATGAATGCATATCAAAATCAGAAAGTCTGTAGTTATGAATGCATATAAGAATCAGAAAGTCTGTAGTTATGAATGCATATAAGAATCAGAAAATCTGTAGTTATGAATGCATATAAGAATCAGAAAATCTGTAGTTATGAATGCATATAAGAATCAGAAAATCTGTAGTTATGAATGCATATAAGAATCAGAAAATCTATGGTTTTGAATGTATTTAAGAATCAGAAAGTGTGAGTTATGAATGCATATAAGAATCAGAAAATCTATAGTTATGAATGCATATAAGAATCAGAAAGTCTGTAGTTATGAATACATATAAGAATCAGAAAGTGTGAGTTATGAATGCATATAAGAATCAGAAAGTCTGTAGTTATGAATGCATATAAGAATCAGAAAATCTGTAGTTATGAATGCATATAAGAATCATAAAATCTGAGATATGAATGCATATAAGAATCAGAAAGTCTGTAGTTATGAATACACAGAAGAATCAGAAAGTGTGAGTTATGAATGCATGTAAGAATCAGAAAGTCTGTAGTTATGAATACATATTAGAATCAGAAAATCTGTAGTTATGAATGCATATAAGAATCATAAAATCTGAGATATGAATGCATATAAGAATCAGAAAGTCTGTAGTTATGAATGCATATAAGAATCAGAAAGTGTGAGTTATGAATGCATGTAAGAATCAGAAAGTGTGAGTTATGAATGCATATCAAAATCAGAAAGTCTGTAGTTATGAATGCATATAAGAATCAGAAAGTCTGTAGTTATGAATGCATATAAGAATCAGAAAATCTGTAGTTATGAATGCATATAAGAATCAGAAAATCTGTAGTTATGAATGCATATAAGAATCAGAAAATCTGTATTTATGAATGCATATAAGAATCAGAAAATCTATGGTTTTGAATGTATTTAAGAATCAGAAAGTGTGAGTTATGAATGCATATAAGAATCAGAAAATCTATAGTTATGAATGCATATAAGAATCAGAAAGTCTGTAGTTATGAATACATATAAGAATCAGAAAGTGTGAGTTATGAATGCATATAAGAATCAGAAAGTCTGTAGTTATGAATGCATATAAGAATCAGAAAATCTGTAGTTATGAATGCATATAAGAATCATAAAATCTGAGATATGAATGCATATAAGAATCAGAAAGTCTGTAGTTATGAATACACAGAAGAATCAGAAAGTGTGAGTTATGAATGCATGTAAGAATCAGAAAGTCTGTAGTTATGAATGCATATAAGAATCAGAAAGTCTGTAGTTATGAATGCATATAAGAATCAGAAAGTCTGTAGTTTATAATGTATTTAGGAATCAGAAAGTGTGATTTATGAATGCATATACGAATCAGAAAGTCTGTAGTTATGAATGCATATAAGAATTATAAAGTGTGAGTTATGAATACATATAAGCATCAGAAAATCTGTATTTATGAATGCATATAAGAATCAGAAAATCTATGGTTGTGAATGTATTTAAGAATCAGAAAGTGTGAGTTATGAATGCATATAAGAATCAGAAAATCTATAGTTATGAATGCATATAAGAATCAGAAAGTCTGTAGTTATGAATACATATAAGAATCAGAAAGTGTGAGTTATGAATGCATATAAGAATCAGAAAGTCTGTAGTTATGTATACATATAACAATAATAAAGTGTGAGTTATGAATACATATAAGCATCAGAAAGTCTGTATTTATGAATGCATATAAGAATCAGAAAATCTGTAGTTATGAATGTATATAAGAATCAGAAAGTCTGTAGTTATGAATGCATATAAGAATCATAAATTCTAAGATATGAATGCATGTAAGAATCAGAAAGTCTGTAGTTTTGAAAATATTTAAGAATCAGAAAGTGTGAGTTATGAATGCATATAAGAATCAGAAAGTCTGTAGTTATGAATGCATATAAGAATCAGAAAGTGTGAGTTATGAATACATATAAGAATCAGAAAGTCTGTAGTTATGAATGCATATAAGAATCATAAAATCTGAGATATGAATGCATATAAGAATCAGAAAGTGTGAGTTATGAATGCATATCAGAATCAGAAAGTCTGTAGTTATGAATGCATATAAGAATCAGAAAGTCTGTAGTTATGAATACATATTAGAATCAGAAAATCTGTAGTTATGAATGCATATAAGAATCATAAAATCTGAGATATGAATGCATATAAGAATCAGAAAGTCTGTAGTTATGAATACACAGAAGAATCAGAAAGTGTGAGTTATGAATGCATGTAAGAATCAGAAAGTCTGTAGTTATGAATGCATATAAGAATCAGAAAGTCTGTAGTTATGAATACACATAAGAATCAGAAAGTGTGAGTTATGAATGCATGTAAGAATCAGAAAGTCTGTAGTTTTGAATATATTTAAGAATCAGAAAGTCTGTAGTTTAGAATGTATTTAGGAATCAGAAAGTGTGAGTTCTGAATGCATATACGAATCAGAAAATCTTTAGTTATGAATGCATATAAGAATCAGAAAGTGTGAGTTATGAATGCATATCAGAATCAGAAAATCTATAGTTATGAATGCATATGAGAATCAGAAAGTCTGTAGTTATGAATGCATATAAGAATCAGAAAGTCTGTAGTTATGAATGCATATAAGAATCAGAAAGTCTGTAGTTGTGAATACATATAAGAATCAGAAAGTCTGTAGTTTTGAATGTATTTAAGAATCAGAAAGTCTGTAGTTTAGAATGTATTTAGGAATCAGAAAGTGTGAGTTCTGAATGCATATTAGAATCAGAAAGTCTGTAGTTTAGAATGTATTTAGGAATCAGAAAGTGTGAGTTATGAATGCATATTAGAATCAGAAAGTCTGTAGTTATGAATGCACATAAGAATCAGAAAGTCTGTAGTTTTGAATGTATTTAAGAATCAGAAAGTCTGTAGTTTAGAATGTATTTAGGAATCAGAAAGTGTGAGTTATGAATGCATATTAGAATCAGAAAGTCTGTAGTTTAGAATGTATTTAGGAATCAGAAAGTGTGAGTTATGAATGCATATACGAATCAGAAAGTCTGTAGTTATGAATGCATATACGAATATGAAAGTCTGTAGTTTATAATGTATTTAGGAATCAGAAAGTGTGAGTTATGAATGCATATATGAATCAGAAAATCTGTAGTTATGAATGCATATAAGAATCAGAAAATCTATAGTTATGAATGCATATAAGAATTAGAAAGTCTGTAGTTTAGAATGTATTTAGGAATCAGAAAGTGTGAGTTCTGAATGCATATTAGAATCAGAAAGTCTGTAGTTTAGAATGTATTTAGGAATCAGAAATTGTGAGTTATGAATGCATATTAGAATCAGAAAGTCTGTAGTTATGAATGCATATAAGAATTAGAAAGTCTGTAGTTTAGAATGTATTTAGGAATCAGAAAGTGTGAGTTCTGAATGCATATTAGAATCAGAAAGTCTGTAGTTTAGAATGTATTTAGGAATCAGAAAGTGTGAGTTATGAATGCATATGAGAATCAGAAAGTCTGTAGTTATGAATGCATATACGAATATGAAAGTCTGTAGTTTATAATGTATTTAGGAATCAGAAAGTGTGAGTTATGAATGCATATACGAATCAGAAAGTCTGTAGTTATGAATGCATATAAGAATCAGAAAATCTATAGTTATGAATGCATATGAGGATCTGAAAGTCTGTAGTTATGAATGCATATAAGAATCAGAAAGTCTGTAGTCATGAATGCATATAAGAATCAGAAAGTGTGAGTTATGAATACATATAAGCATCAGAAAGTCTGTATTTATGATTGCATATAAGAATCAGAAAATCTGTAGTTATGAATGCATATCAGAATCAGAAAGTCTGTAGTTATGAATGCATATAAGAATCAGAAAGTCTGTAGTTATGAATACACATAAGAATCAGAAAGTGTGAGTTATGAATGTATTTAGGAATCAGAAAGTGTGAGTTCTGAATGCATATACGAATCAGAAAATCTTTAGTTATGAATGCATATCAGAATCAGAAAATCTATAGTTATGAATGCATATAAGAATCAGAAAGTCTGTAGTTATGAATGCATATAAGAATCAGAAAGTCTGTAGTTATGAATGCATATAAGAATCAGAAAGTCTGTAGTTGTGAATACATATAAGAATCAGAAAGTCTGTAGTTTTGAATGTATTTAAGAATCAGAAAGTCTGTAGTTTAGAATGTATTTAGGAATCAGAAAGTGTGAGTTCTGAATGCATATTAGAATCAGAAAGTCTGTAGTTATGAATGCATATAAGAATCAGAAAGTCTGTAGTTTTGAATGTATTTAAGAATCAGAAAGTCTGTAGTTTAGAATGTATTTAGGAATCAGAAAGTGTGAGTTATGAATGCATATTAGAATCAGAAAGTCTGTAGTTTAGAATGTATTTAGGAATCAGAAAGTGTGAGTTATGAATGCATATACGAATCAGAAAGTCTGTAGTTATGAATGCATATACGAATATGAAAGTCTGTAGTTTATAATGTATTTAGGAATCAGAAAGTGTGAGTTATGAATGCATATATGAATCAGAAAATCTGTAGTTATGAATGCATATAAGAATCAGAAAATCTATAGTTATGAATGCATATAAGAATCAGAAAGTCTGTAGTTTAGAATGTATTTAGGAATCAGAAAGTGTGAGTTCTGAATGCATATTAGAATCAGAAAGTCTGTAGTTTAGAATGTATTTAGGAATCAGAAAGTGTGAGTTATGAATGCATATGAGAATCAGAAAGTCTGTAGTTATGAATGCATATACGAATATGAAAGTCTGTAGTTTATAATGTATTTAGGAATCAGAAAGTGTGAGTTATGAATGCATATACGAATCAGAAAGTCTGTAGTTATGAATGCATATAAGAATCAGAAAATCTATAGTTATGAATGCATATGAGGATCTGAAAGTCTGTAGTTATGAATGCATATAAGAATCAGAAAGTCTGTAGTCATGAATGCATATAAGAATCAGAAAGTGTGAGTTATGAATACATATAAGCATCAGAAAGTCTGTATTTATGATTGCATATAAGAATCAGAAAATCTGTAGTTATGAATACATATAAGAATCAGAAAGTGTGAGTTATGAATACATATAAGCATCAGAAAGTCTGTAGTTATGAATGCATATAAGAATCAGAAAGTCTGTAGTTATGAATGCATATAAGAATCAGAAAGTCTGTAGTTATGAATGCATATAAGAATCAGAAAGTGTGAGTTATGAATACATATAAGCATCAGAAAGTGTGAGTTATGAATGCATATAAGAATCAGAAAGTGTGAGTTATGAATGCATATAAGAATCAGAAAGTCTGTAGTTATGAATGCATATAAGAATCATAAAATCTGAGATATGAATGCATATCAGAATCAGAAAGTCTGTAGTTATGAATGCATATAAGAATCAGAAAGTCTGTAGTTATGAATGCATATAAGAATCATAAAATCTGAGATATGAATGCATATCAGAATCAGAAAGTCTGTAGTTATGAATGCATATAAGAATCAGAAAGTCTGTAGTTATGAATGCATATAAGAATCAGAAAGTGTGAGTTATGAATACATATAAGCATAAGAAAGTCTGTAGTTATGAATGCATATAAGAATCAGAAAGTCTGTAGTTATGAATACACATAAGAATCAGAAAGTGTGAGTTATGAATGCATATAAGAATCAGAAAGTCTGTAGTTATGAATGTATATAAGAATCAGAAAGTCTGTAGTTATGAATGCATATAAGAATCAGAAAATCTCAGATGTGAATGCATATAAGAATCAGAAAGTCTGTAGTTATGAATGCATATAAAAATCATAAAATCTGAGATATGAATGCATATAAGAATCAGAAAATCTGTAGTTATGAATGCATATAAGAATCAGAAAGTCTGTAGTTTAGAATGTATTTAGGAATCAGAAAGTGTGAGTTATGAATGCATATAAGAATCAGAAAGTGTGAGTTCTGAATGCATATACGAATCAGAAAGTCTGTAGTTATGAATGCATATAAGAATCAGAATGTCTGTAGTTTAGAATGTATTTAGGAATCAGAAAGTGTGAGTTATGAATGCATATACGAATCAGAAAGTCTGTAGTTATGAATGCATATACGAATCAGAAATCTGTAGTTATGAATGCATATAAGTATCATAAAGTGTGAGTTATGAATACATATAAGCATCAGAAATTCTGTATTTATGAATGCATATAAGAATCAGAAAATCTATGGTTTTGAATGTATTTAAGAATCAGAAAGTGTGAGTTATGAATGCATATAAGAATCCTAAAGTCTGTAGTTATGAATACATATAAGAATCAGAAAGTGTGAGTTATGAATGCATATAAGAATCAGAAAGTCTGTAGTTATGAATACATATAACAATAATAAAGTGTGAGTTATGAATACATATAAGCATCAGAAAGTCTGTATTTATGAATGCATATAAGAATCAGAAAATCTGTAGTTATGAATGTATATAAGAATCAGAAAGTCTGTAGATATGAATGCATATAAGAATCATAAAATCTGAGATATGAATGCATGTAAGAATCAGAAAGTCTGTAGTTTTGAATGTATTTAAGAATCAGAAAGTGTGAGTTATGAATGTATATAAGAATCAGAAAGTCTGTATTTATGAATGCATATAAGAATCAGAAAATCTGTAGTTATGAATACATATAAAAATCATAAAGTGTGAGTTATGAATACATATAAGCATCAGAAAGTCTGTATTTATGAATGCATATAAGAATAAGAAAATCTGTAGTTATGAATGCATATCAGAATCAGAAAGTGTGAGTTATGAATGCATATAAGAATCAGAAAGTCTGTAGTTATGAATGCATATACGAATCAGAAAGTCTGTAGTTATGAATGCATATACGAATCAGAAAGTCTGTAGTTTATAATGTATTTAGGAATCAGAAAGTGTGAGTTATGAATGCATATACGAATCAGAAAATCTGTAGTTATGAATGCATATAAGAATCAGAAAATCTATAGTTATGAATGCATAAAAGAATCAGAAAGTGTGAGTTATGAATGAATATCAGAATCAGAAAATCTATAGTTATGAATGCATATGAGAATCAGAAAGCCTGTAGTTATGAATGCATATAAGAATCAGAAAGTCTGTAGTTATGAATGCATATAAGAATCAGAAAGTCTGTAGTTATGAATGCATATAAGAATCAGAAAGTCTGTAGATATGAATGCATATAAGATTCAGAATGTGTGAGTTATGAATGCATATAAGAATCAGAAAATCTGTAGTTATGAATGCATATGAGAATCAGAAAGTCTGTAGTTATGAATGCATATAAGAATCATAAAATCTGAGATATGAATGCATATAAGAATCAGAAAATGTGAGTTATGAATGCATGTAAGAATCAGAAAGTCTGTAGTTATGAATGCATATAAGAATCAGAAGTGTGAGTTATGAATGCAAATAAGAATCAGAAAGTCTGTAGTGATGAATGCATATAAGAATCAGAAAATCTGTAGTTATGAATACACATAAGAATCAGAAAGTGTGAGTTATGAATGCATGTAAGAATCAGAAAGTCTGTAGTTTAGAATGTATTTAGGAATCAGAAAGTGTGAATTATGAATGCATATACGAATCAGAAAGTCTGTAGTTATGAATGCATATAAGAATCAGAAAGTCTGTAGTTTAGAATGTATTTAGGAATCAGAAAGTGTGAGTTATGAATGCATATACGAATCATAAAGTCTGTAGTTATGAATGCATATACGAATCAGAAAGTCTGTAGTTTATAATGTATTTAGGAATCAGAAAGTGTGAGTTATGAATGCATATAAGAATCATAAAGTGTGAGTTATGAATACATATAAGCATCAGAAAATCTGTATTTATGAATGAATATAAGAATCAGAAAATCTATAGTTATGAATGCATATAAGAATCAGAAAGTCTGTAGTTATGAATACATATAAGAATCAGAAAGTGTGAGATATGAATGCATATAAGAATCAGAAAGTCTGTAGTTATGAATGCATATAAGAATCAGAAAGTCTGTAGTTATGAATGCATATAAGAATCAGAAAGTCTGTAGTTATGAATACATATAAGAATCAGAAAGTGTGAGATATGAATGCATATAAGAATCAGAAAGTCTGTAGTTATGAATGTATATAAGAATCAGAAAGTCTGTAGTTATGAATGCATATAAAAATCATAAAATCTGAGATATGAATGCATATAAGAATCAGAAAGTCTGTAGTTATGAATGCATATAAAAATCATAAAATCTGAGATATGAATGCATATAAGAATCAGAAAGTCTGTAGTTATGAATGCATATAAGAATCAGAAAGTGTGAGTTATGAATACATATAAGAATCATAAAGTGTGAGTTATGAATACATATAAGCATCAGAAAGTCTGTATTTATGAATGCATATAAGAATCAGAAAGTCTGTAGTTATGAAGGCATATAAGAATCAGAAAGTGTGAGTTATGAATACATATAAGCATCAGAAAGTCTGTAGTTATGAATGTATATAAGAATCAGAAAGTGTGAGTTATGAATGCATGTAAGAATCAGAAAGTCTGTAATTTTGAATGTATTTAAGAATCAGAAAGTGAAAGTTATGAATGCATATAAGAATCATAAAATCTGAGATATGAATGCATATAAGAATCAGAAAGTCTGTAGTTATGAATGCAAATAAGAATCAGAAAATCTGTAGTTATGAATACACATAAGAATCAGAAAGTGTGAGTTATGAATGCATGTAAGAATCAGAAAGTCTGTAGTTATGAATACATATAAGAATCAGAAAGTCTGTATTTATGAATGAATATAAGAATCAGAAAATCTATAGTTATGAATGCATATGAGAATCAGAAAGTCTGTAGTTATGAATGCATATAAGAATCAGAAAGTCTGTAGTTATGAATACATATAAGAATCAGAAAGTGTGAGTTATGAATGCATATAAGAATCAGAAAGTCTGTAGTTATGAATGTATATAAGAATCAGAAAGTCTGTAGTTATGAATGCATATAAAAATCATAAAATCTGAGATATGAATGCATATAAGAATCAGAAAATCTGTAGTTATGAATGCATATAAGAATCAGAAAGTGTGAGTTATGAATACATATAAGAATCATAAAGTGTGAGTTATGAATACATATAAGCATCAGAAAGTCTGTATTTATGAATGCATATAAGAATCAGAAAGTCTGTAGTTATGAAGGCATATAAGAATCAGAAAGTGTGAGTTATGAATACATATAAGAATCATAAAGTGTGAGTTATGAATACATATAAGCATCAGAAAGTCTGTAGTTATGAATGTATATAAGAATCAGAAAGTGTGAGTTATGAATGCATGTAAGAATCAGAAAGTGAAAGTTATGAATGCATATAAGAATCATAAAATCTGAGATATGAATGCATATAAGAATCAGAAAGTCTGTAGTTTTGAATGTATTTAAGAATCAGAAAGTGTGAGTTATGAATGCATATAAGAATCAGAATGTGTGAGTTATGAATACATATAAGCATCAGAAAGTCTGTATTTATGAATGCATATAAGAATCAGAAAATCTGTAGTTATGAATACATATAAGAATCAGAAAGTGTGAGTTATGAACACATATAAGCATCAGAAAGTCTGTATTTATGAATGCATATAAGAATCAGAAAATCTGTAGTTATGAATGCATATAAGAATCAGAAAGTCTGTAGTTATGAATGCATTTAAGAATCAGAAAGTCTGTAGTTATGAATGCATATAAGAATCAGAAAATCTGTAGTTATGAATGCATATAAGAATCAGAAAATCTGTAGTTATGAATGTATTTAAGAATCAGAAAATCTGTAGTTATGAATGCATATAAGAATCATAAAATCTGAGATATGAATGCATATAAGAATCAGAAAGTCTGTAGTTATGAATGCATATAAGAATCAGAAAGTGTGAGTTATGAATACATATAAGCATCAGAAAGTCTGTATTTATGAATGCATATAAGAATCAGAAAATCTGTAGTTATGAATACATATAAGAATCAGAAAGTGTGAGTTATGAATACATATAAGCATCAGAAAGTCTGTATTTATGAATACACATAAGAATCAGAAAGTGTGAGTTATGTATGCATGTAAGAATCAGAAAGTCTGTAGTTTTGAATGTATTTAAGAATCAGAAAGTCTGTAGTTTAGAATGTATTTAGGAATCAGAAAGTGTGAGTTATGAATGCATATACGAATCAGAAAGTCTGTAGTTATGAATGCATATACGAATCAGAAAGTCTGTAGTTATGAATACATTAAGAATCAAAAGTTGAGTTATGAATACATATAAGAATCAGAAAGTCTGTAGTTATGAATGCATATAGAATCAGAAAGTGTGAGTTATGAATGCATATAAGAATCAGAAAGTCTGTAGTTATGAATGCATATACGAATCAGAAAGTCTGTAGTTATGAATGCATATACGAATCAGAAAGTCTGTAGTTATAATGTATTAGAATCAGAAAGTGTGAGTTATGAATGCATATAAGAATCAGAAAATCTGTAGTTATGAATGCATATAAGAATCAGAAAGTGTGAGTTATGAATGCATATAAGAATCAGAAAATCTGTAGTTATGAATGCATGTAGGAATCAGAAAGTCTGTAGTTATGAATGCATATAAGAATCAGAAAGTCTGTAGTTATGAATACACTAAGAATCAGAAAGTCTGTAGTTATGAATACACATAAGAATCAGAAAGTCTGTAGCTATGAATACACATAAGAATCAGAAAGTGTGAGTTATGAATGCATGTAAGAATCAGAAAGTCTGTAGTTATGAATGCATATAAGAATCAGAAAGTCTGTAGTTTAGAATGTATTTAGGAATCATAAAGTGTGAGTTATGAATGCATATACGAATCAGAAAGTCTGTAGTTATGAATGCATATACGAATCAGAAAGTCTGTAGTTTATAATGTATTTAGGAATCAGAAAGTGTGAGTTATGAATGCATATACGAATCAGAAAGTCTGTAGTTATGAATGCATATAACAATCAGAAAATCTATAGTTATGAATGCATATAAGAATCATAAAATCTGAGATATGAATGCATATAAGAATCAGAAAGTCTGTAGTTATGAATACATATAAGAATCATAAAGTGTGAGTTATGAATGCATATAAGAATCATAAAGTGTGAGTTATGAATGCATATAAGAATCATAAAGTCTGTAGTTATGAATACATATAAGAATCAGAAAGTGTGAGTTATGAATACATATAAGCATCAGAAAGTCTGTATTTATGAATGCATATAAGAATCAGAAAATCTGTAGTTATGAATGTATATAAGAATCATAAAATCTGAGATATGAATGCATATAAGAATCAGAAAGTCTGTAGTTACGAATGCATGTAAGAATCAGAAAGTGTGAGTTATGAATACATATAAGCATCAGAAAGTCTGTATTTATGAATGCATATAAGAATCAGAAAATCTATAGTTATGAATGCATATGAGAATCAGAAAGTCTGTAGTTATGAATGCATATGAGAATCAGAAAGTCTGTAGTTATGAATGCATATAAGAATCAGAAAGTCTGTAGTTATGAATGCATATAAGAATCAGAAAGTGTGAGTTATGAATGCATATAAGAATCAGAAAGTCTGTAGTTATGAATGCATATAAGAATCAGAAAGTCTGTAGTTATGAATATATATAAGAATCAGAAAGTGTGAGTTATGAATGCATATAAGAATCAGAAAGTCTGTAGTTATGAATGCATATAAGAATCAGAAAGTCTGTAGTTATGAATGCATATAAGAATCAGAAAGTCTGTAGTTATGAATGCATATGAGAATCAGAAATTCTGTAGTTATGAATACATATAAGAATCAGAAAGTCTGTAGTTATGAATGCATATAAGAATCAGAAAGTGTGAGTTATGAATGCATATAAGAATCAGAAAGTCTGTAGTTATGAATGCATATAAGAATCAGAAAGTCTGTAGTTATGAATGCATATAAGAATCAGAAAGTCTGTAGTTATGAATGCATATAAGAATCAGAAAGTCTGTAGTTATGAATGCATATAAGAATCAGAAAGTCTGTAGTTATGAATGCATATAAGAATCAGAAAGTCTGTAGTTATGAATGCATATAAGAATCAGAAAGTCTGTAGTTATGAATGCATATAAGAATCAGAAAGTCTGTAGTTATGAATACATATAAGAATCAGAAAGTCTGTAGTTATGAATGCATATAAGAATCAGAAAGTCTGTAGTTATGAATGCATATAAGAATCAGAAAGTCTGTAGTTATGAATGCATATAAGAATCAGAAAGTCTGTAGTTATGAATGCATATAAGAATCAGAAAGTCTGTAGTTATGAATGCATATAAGAATCAGAAAGTCTGTAGTTATGAATGCATATAAGAATCAGAAAGTCTGTAGTTATGAATGCATATAAGAATCAGAAAGTCTGTAGTTATGAATGCATATAAGAATCAGAAAGTCTGTAGTTATGAATGCATATAAGAATCAGAAAATCTGTAGTTATGAATGCATATAAGAATCAGAAAGTCTGTAGTTATGAATGCATGTAAGAATCAGAAAGTCTGTAGTTATGAATGCATATAAGAATCAGAAAGTCTGTAGTTTATAATGTATTTAGGAATCAGAAAGTGTGAGTTATGAATGCATACACGAATCAGAAAGTCTGTAGTTATGAATGCATATAAGAATCAGAAAATCTGTAGTTATGAATGCATATAAGAATCAGAAAATCTGTAGTTATGAATGCATGTAGGAATCAGAAAGTCTGTAGTTATGAATGCATATAAGAATCAGAAAGTCTGTAGTTATGAATACACTAAGAATCAGAAAGTCTGTAGTTATGAATACACATAAGAATCAGAAAGTCTGTAGTTATGAATACACATAAGAATCAGAAAGTCTGTAGCTATGAATACACATAAGAATCAGAAAGTGTGAGTTATGAATGCATGTAAGAATCAGAAAGTCTGTAGTTATGAATGCATATAAGAATCAGAAAGTCTGTAGTTATGAATGCATATAAGAATCAGAAAGTCTGTAGTTATGAATGCATATAAGAATCAGAAAGTCTGTAGTTATGAATGCATATAAGAATCAGAAAGTCTGTAGTTATGAATGCATATAAGAATCAGAAAGTCTGTAGTTATGAATGCATATAAGAATCAGAAAGTCTGTAGTTATGAATGCTATATATAAGAATCAGAAAGTCTGTAGTTATGAATGCATATAAGAATCAGAAAGTCTGTAGTTATGAATGCATATAAGAATCAGAAAGTGTGAGTTATGAATGCATATAAGAATCAGAAAGTCTGTAGTTATGAATGCATATAAGAATCAGAAAGTCTGTAGTTATGAATGCATATAAGAATCAGAAAGTCTGTAGTTATGAATACATATAAGAATCAGAAAGTCTGTAGTTATGAATGTATATAAGAATCAGAAAGTGTGAGTTATGAATGCATATAAGAATCAGAAAGTCTGTAGTTATGAATGCATATAAGAATCAGAAAGTCTGTAGTTATGAATGCATATAAGAATCAGAAAATCTGTAGTTATGAATGCATATAAGAATCAGAAAGTCTGTAGTTATGAATGCATATAAGAATCAGAAAGTCTGTAGTTATGAATGCATATAAGAATCAGAAAGTCTGTGAGTTATGAATGCATATAAGAATCAGAAAGTCTGTAGTTATGAATGCATATAAGAATCAGAAAGTCTGTAGTTATGAATGCATATAAGAATCAGAAAAGTCGTGTAGTTATGAATGCATATAAGAATCAGAAAGTCTGTAGTTATGAATGCATATAAGAATCAGAAAGTCTGTAGTTATGAATGCATATAAGAATCAGAAAATCTGTAGTTATGAATGCATATAAGAATCAGAAAGTCTGTAGTTATGAATGCATATAAGAATCAGAAAGTGTGAGTTATGAATGCATATAAGAATCAGAAAGTCTGTAGTTATGAATGCATATAAGAATCAGAAAGTCTGTAGTTATGAATGCATATAAGAATCAGAAAATCTGTAGTTATGAATGCATATAAGAATCAGAAAGTGTGAGTTATGAATGCATATAAGAATCAGAAAGTCTGTAGTTATGAATGCATATAAGAATCAGAAAGTCTGTAGTTATGAATGCATATAAGAATCAGAAAGTCTGTGAGTTATGAATGCATATAAGAATCAGAAAGTCTGTAGTTATGAATGCATATAAGAATCAGAAAGTGTGAGTTATGAATGCATATAAGAATCAGAAAGTCTGTAGTTATGAATGCATATAAGAATCAGAAAGTCTGTAGTTATGAATGCATATAAGAATCAGAAAGTCTGTAGTTATGAATGCATATAAGAATCAGAAAGTCTGTAGTTATGAATGCATATAAGAATCAGAAAGTCTGTAGTTATGAATGCATATAAGAATCAGAAAGTCTGTAGTTATGAATGCATATAAGAATCAGAAAGTCTGTAGTTATGAATGCATATAAGAATCAGAAAATCTGTAGTTATGAATGCATATAAGAATCAGAAAGTCTGTAGTTATGAATGCATATAAGAATCAGAAAGTGTGAGTTATGAATGCATATAAGAATCAGAAAGTCTGTAGTTATGAATGCATATAAGAATCAGAAAGTCTGTAGTTATGAATGCATATAAGAATCAGAAAGTCTGTAGTTATGAATGCATATAAGAATCAGAAAGTCTGTAGTTATGAATGCATATAAGAATCAGAAAGTCTGTAGTTATGAATGCATATAAGAATCAGAAAGTCTGTAGTTATGAATGCATATAAGAATCAGAAAGTCTGTAGTTATGAATGCATATAAGAATCAGAAAGTCTGTAGTTATGTATTAGAATCAGAAAGTGTGAGTTATGAATGCATATAAGAATCAGAAAGTCTGTAGTTATGAATGCATATAAGAATCAGAAAGTCTGTAGTTATGAATGCATATAAGAATCAGAAAATCTGTAGTTATGAATGCATATAAGAATCAGAAAATCTGTAGTTATGAATGCATGTAGGAATCAGAAAGTCTGTAGTTATGAATGCATATAAGAATCAGAAAGTCTGTAGTTATGAATGCATATAAGAATCAGAAAGTCTGTAGTTATGAATACATATAAGAATCAGAAAGTGTGTAGTTATGAATGCATATAAGAATCAGAAAGTCTGTAGCTATGAATACACATAAGAATCAGAAAGTGTGAGTTATGAATACATATAAGCAATCAGAAAGTCTGTAGTTATGAATGCATATAAGAATCAGAAAGTCTGTAGTTATGAATGCATATAAGAATCAGAAAGTCTGTAGTTATGAATGCATATAAGAATCAGAAAGTCTGTAGTTATGAATGCATATAAGAATCAGAAAGTCTGTAGTTATGAATGCATATAAGAATCAGAAAGTCTGTAGTTATGAATGCATATAAGAATCAGAAAGTCTGTAGTTATGAATGCATATAAGAATCAGAAAGTCTGTAGTTATGAATGCATATGAGAATCAGAAATTCTGTAGTTATGAATACATATAAGAATCAGAAAGTCTGTAGTTATGAATGCATATAAGAATCAGAAAGTGTGAGTTATGAATGCATATGAGAATCAGAAAGTCTGTAGTTATGAATGCATATAAGAATCAGAAAGTCTGTAGTTATGAATGCATATAAGAATCAGAAAGTCTGTAGTTATGAATGCATATAAGAATCAGAAAGTCTGTAGTTATGAATGCATATAAGAATCAGAAAGTGTGAGTTATGAATGCTTATAAGAATCAGAAAGTCTGTAGTTATGAATATATATAAGAATCAGAAAGTGTGAGTTATGAATGCATATAAGAATCAGAAAGTCTGTAGTTATGAATGCATATAAGAATCAGAAATTCTGTAGTTATGAATACATATAAGAATCAGAAAGTCTGTAGTTATGAATGCATATAAGAATCAGAAAGTGTGAGTTATGAATGCATATGAGAATCAGAAAGTCTGTAGTTATGAATGCATATAAGAATCAGAAAGTCTGTAGTTATGAATATATATAAGAATCAGAAAGTGTGAGTTATGAATGCTTATAAGAATCAGAAAGTCTGTAGTTATGAATGCATATAAGAATCAGAAAGTCTGTAGTTATGAATGCATATAAGAATCAGAAAGTCTGTAGTTATGAATGCATATAAGAATCAGAAAGTCTGTAGTTATGAATGCATATAAGAATCAGAAAGTCTGTAGTTATGAATGCATATAAGAATCAGAAAGTGTGAGTTATGAATGCATATAAGAATCAGAAAGTCTGTAGTTATGAATGCATATAAGAATCAGAAAGTCTGTAGTTATGAATGCATATAAGAATCAGAAAGTCTGTAGTTATGAATGCATATAAGAATCAGAAAGTGTGAGTTATGAATGCATATAAGAATCAGAAAGTCTGTAGTTATGAATGCATATAAGAATCAGAAAGTCTGTAGTTATAGAATGATCATATAAGAATCAGAAAGTCTGTAGTTATGAATGCATATAAGAATCAGAAAGTCTGTAGTTATGAATGCATATAAGAATCAGAAAGTCTGTAGTTATGAATGCATATAAGAATCAGAAAGTCTGTAGTTATGAATGCATATAAGAATCAGAAAGTCTGTAGTTATGAATGCATATAAGAATCAGAAAGTCTGTAGTTATGAATGCATATAAGAATCAGAAAGTCTGTAGTTATGAATGCATATAAGAATCAGAAAGTCTGTAGTTATGAATGCATATAAGAATCAGAAAGTGTGAGTTATGAATGCATTATAAGAATCAGAAAGTCTGTAGTTATGAATGCATATATAAGAATCAGAAAGTCTGTAGTTATGAATGCATATAAGAATCAGAAAGTCTGTAGTTATGAATGCATATGAGAATCAGAAAGTCTGTAGTTATGAATGCAAATAAGAATCAGAAAGTCTGTAGTTATGAATGCATATAAGAATCATAAAGTGTGAGTTATGAATGCTTATAAGAATCAGAAAGTCTTTAGTTATGAATATATATAAGAATCAGAAAGTGTGAGTTATGAATGCTTATAAGAATCAGAAAGTCTGTAGTTATGAATATATATAAGAATCAGAAAGTCAGTAGTTATGAATGCATATGAGAATCAGAAAGTCTGTAGTTATGAATACATATAAGAATCAGAAAGTCTGTAGTTATGAATGTATTATAAGAATCAGAAAGTCTGTAGTTATGAATGTATTTAAGAATCAGAAAATCTGTAGTTATGAATGCTTATAAGAATCAGAAAGTCTGTAGTTTTGAATATATATAAGAATCAGAAAGTCTGTAGTTTTGAATATATATAAGAATCAGAAAGTCTGTAGTTATGAATATATATAAGAATCAGAAAGTGTGAGTTATGAATGCATATAAGAATCAGAAAGTCTGTAGTTATGAATGCTTATAAGAATCAGAAAGTCTGTAGTTATGAATGCTTATAAGAATCAGAAAGTCTGTAGTTATGAATGCATATCAGAATCAGAAATTCTGTAGTTATGAATACATATAAGAATCAGAAAGTCTGTAGTTATGAATGCATATAAGAATCATAAAGTGTGAGTTATGAATGCTTATAAGAATCAGAAAGTCTGTAGTTTTGAATATATATAAGAATCAGAAAGTCTGTAGTTATGAATATATATAAGAATCAGAAAGTGTGAGTTATGAATGCTTATAAGAATCAGAAAGTCTGTAGTTATGAATATATATAAGAATCAGAAAGTCAGTAGTTATGAATGCATATGAGAATCAGAAATTCTGTAGTTATGAATACATATAAGAATCAGAAAGTGTGAGTTATGAATGTATTTAGGAATCAGAAAGTGTGAGTTATGAATGCATATAAGAATCAGAAAGTCTGTAGTTATGAATATATATAAGAATCAGAAAGTCTGTAGTTTTGAATATATATAAGAATCAGAAAGTCTGTAGTTATGAATATATATAAGAATCAGAAAGTCTGTAGTTATGAATGCATATAAGAATCAGAAAGTGTGAGTTATGAATACATATAAGCATCAGAAAGTCTGTATTTATGATTGCATATAAGAATCAGAAAATCTGTAGTTATGAATGCATATCAGAATCAGAAAGTCTGTAGTTATGAATGCATATAAGAATCAGAAAGTCTGTAGTTATGAATGCATATAAGAATCAGAAAGTGTGAGTTATGAATGCATATAAGAATCAGAAATTGTGAGTTATGAATGCTTATAAGAATCAGAAAATCTGTAGTTATGAATGCATATAAGAATCAGAAAGTCTGTAGTTATGAATGCATATAAGAATCAGAAAGTGTGAGTTATGAATGCATATAAAAATCAGAAAGTCTGTAGTTATGAATGCATATAAGAATCAGAAAGTCTGTAGTTATGAATGCATATAAGAATCAGAAAGTCTGTAGTTATGAATGCATATAAGAATCAGAAAGTGTGAGTTATGAATACTTATAAGAATCAGAAAGTGTGAGTTATGAATGCATATAATAATCAGAAATTGTATGTTATGAATGTCTATAAGAATCAGAAAGCATTCTTGTGCATTCATACTTTTTTATGGTATTAAGTTACTTACAGCTGTCTTACCGAACAGCCGTTCTGGTTGTCTAGTTCAGCCAGCTACTTTTGCATTAAAGAGTCCTGAATTTTGCACTTATCGTTCCAAAAAAATACATGAATTTATTTTAATTGGTCTATTATGTAGACTGTTAGCTACTTTATAATAATTTTCAGAATTCGGATCTCTTTACTCGGCCAGCCACCATGAGGCAGTTTTCTTCCAGTTAGGAAAGAATATAGTACAAGGAGATATCAGTTTGCAAGTAAGCTTAATACAAAGGCCTGAATACATAAGAAATTATTAATAACTCTAAATAAAAAAGGAAATTAATAGCCATTCAGGAGAGATCACCACCGTTTGTTGTAAGAATGCTTATTATTGTAAGAGGTGGACTGAATCATGTGATCCGTCAGAGTGGCTTTTGTCAGCCAGGTGGCTATCGCCCGTGTGCCAATAATTATCACATTACGTGCCAATGGGCACGCTTGCTATAGGTTTCTGACCCCTGCATCCTTTTAAGCTACTCCTGAACATCCCTGCAGTAATAAACAGTCTGCTCCCCAGCCCACACCCCATGATAATGGTACAGCGCAACTTGTTGCAAGATGCAAAAATAGATCATATAGTCATATATTAAAAAAAAAAAACATTCTTAAGTCATAATTTAGAAAAAGTAAAATTGGAGAAAAGAAGAGGAAAAAGTCAGTTATACATTTGTAAAGTAACTGGAAAAAGGAATAATGAAAGTTTCATTTATTTATTTGGATTGGTATAGCCTGAAAAATCAACTGCAAAGAGTTACACAGACCTTATAAGAATGGTGGCCTTAATGTCTTAGATTTCACTTCTATGAATCACACTTTTCAAATCAACTGGATTAAGCACCATTAAAAAACACATCTCTGGAACTTCATTCCTCATCACATTTTTTCAAACATTGGTATTAATTTTGTGTAATTACAATATTGACAAAATTCCAGCAAAATTATCAGCTTTCCACAAACTAATGCTTTTGTCTTGGTCTTTAATCTACAAGCATAATTTTTCTCACCATTACTTTATCTTGAGCAATAGAGATATATAAACACAAATCTCTCTTTTACAAGAGCTGGTGTGATAATGTTATTAATTTGGTTAGTCAATAATACAATGCAGAGGGATTATTATTTTCTTATGAAGAGATTCTTTTACATTTTAAAATACCAGTTACTCAATGGGAGTTTTTAATTCTTATTGGTTTAATCCCCTCAGGTACTCACATTTTGAGTTTTTGAATACTGTTCATTTAATGTTTTTGAACCCTTAGTTGGTAAAACTTGTTTGACTCAAACCCTAACTCCTAAGCAAGATAAACAGAAGCCTAAACCTCAATATAGTTTATCTTAAGTATTATGTTTTTCTACAGAGACTTACATAAAGATCCCATGGAGCCCAGGAATTCACTATTCGTACCTTCAGTTTATAAACCGTTCCCTTGTTTTAATAAATAGATTCAAATATCAACTTGTGAAATAAACTTCAATTAACAAATTCAAGTAGTAAATTGTCCAAACCTAATCCTAATCTCTAATAATCGGAGAAGGTTGAATGTAGCTTCAATAAAAAAACAAGATCATAACAACACTACAGCCTGACACATAGAACATGAACACAAGAAGAACCAAGAAACAATCTCAAAATAAATGTCCAAACTCCTTATGATCTCTACCGGCCACATGCATGACATCATTAAGATGAACCATTTGTCATGTTTTTAATCCTTAAATACATGTGTGTTTCACCAAACATTATTACATATTCGGGTCTTTAGGGATCCCTGCACTTATATCTATCACAAATTAATCTACAAAATGCCCAGATAGTGTAACATTTACAAAACATTTTCAGAGAACATTAGAGAATAATAGAATAGAATCTACTCTGATATATTTTGATGTTTTATTTTTCATAGATCAAAGAGATAATGCAACAAATCTAGAACAGGATTCATTACTTTCACAATGAAATTTCATGAAACACAACTGACTGTCAAACACATATCGAGCTACACATAACACCTAATCTATACATAAGATACACTTATACACATAAGATGCTTTTCTAGGCACTCAAAGCACTTTACACGTGAACAGGGGACTCTCCTCAACCACCACCAGTGTGCAGCATCCACCTGGATGATGTGACAGCAGCCATAGTGCACCAGAACACTCACCAGCTATTGAGGGAGAGGAGAGAGTAAAGTGATATAGCCAATTAATGGATGGGGATTACTAGGAGACCATGACTGATAAGGGCCAATGGGGGAATTTGGCCAGGACACTCTATTCTTTACAAGAAGTGTCCTGGGATTTTTATTGACCACAGAGAGTCAGGACCTCAGTTTAAAGTCTCATCTGAAGGATAGTACCTTTTTACAGTATAGTATGCCCATCACTATACTGGGGCATTAGGACTCACACAGACCACAGGATGAGCACCCCCTCCTGGACTCCCTAATGCCACTTCCAGCAGCAACCTTAGTTTTACCCAGGAGGTGTCCCATCCAGGTACTGGCCAGGCTCAACCCTGCTTAGCTTCAGTGGGCATCCAGTCTTGAGCTACAGGGTGATATGGTAGCTGGCTAGTTTAAATAATAGTGTAAAACATTTTTGTAAACAGGAAAATATTCCCTCAGAAAAAAGATAAACACCGTTCAGTATTTGAATATAGTATAATTTTACTTACAACAGTGTATAGATTTGATTCTATTTCATATTTATGCTACGATTAGAATATGATCAAAAGAACACATTGAAATAACGAATTTTCCTTTCACTGCATGTAAATACACTACATAATGCACTGCCTTTTTATCATTATTATTGCTATGTAAGTTAATTATAAACTACGTTTTAAATGACTTGATATGCTGTCCCACTTTACCAATAGAGGAAAAATGATTCTATTGAAAATATCTGCACATTATTTGGAATTACTTTCAGAATGTTCTTTCACATGATGGACCATTATATGTAACATTTACAAACATTAATTCAACTTTTACTTTTTTATAACCTTAACAAGACTGACCTCAGATGTCATTTTCCTTACCACTGCTTTTTCGTGAAATGAGGTGTCACGCATCCCAATGTAACATCATCAACTTAAAAACAGCGAATGAGACTCTCGCGAGACTTAGGCTGCCTGGGGGTTACCTTCTAGACACAGCCTGCATTCCGTGTTGTGTTTGGTGTTTCCGAGCAACAGTTAACGCGAGTTTCTCCTTTAATAACTCATATTCTCTCTGCAGTCATGGAGGTCTTGTCTTTTCCGCATCTCAAACTGACAGTACAAAACAGAAAGAAAAACATCTTTGTGACGCAGTTAGATGAGTACAGGTATATGTATATTTGACTGTTTTTAAAGGGTCATGTCCTGTAGTTAGTGGCTGTTGTGTGTTAATAACGTCTGTGCTGTTGTTGTCATGACAGTGAACGAAAGGATGAGTGTATAACCCATCTTCCTGTAATAAAAGAGGTATAAATCAGATATAAACTGTTCACTTGTGTGGTGTAGACACATGTATACAGTGATGATATGATGAAATGTGCTGCAGTGTTCTAGTGTGATTCTGGAGTCAGGTGTGAACACACTTCAGTCCACATTACTCCTGAAGAAACAGATGCAACTGGAGAAACTCAACAAACAACTGATGGACAAGCACGAGGAGGTCAGAGGTCGCATGCAGATCCTGCAGCAGAAAAGAGCAGAATTACAGCTCAGACAGCAGGAGGTGAGAGACATTAAAGTATTAACCTTATATATGTGAAATGCTTCATTTATTCTTCTTTACACAGACAAAACACAGGGCGGCACAGTTTGAGAAATTTGTCGAGGAAAATGAGGTAAAACGTCGCTGTGCCTTGAAAAAATTTCATATGGAGAGACAACAGAACGAATATAAAGAAAAGGAGAAAGCTGAACTTTCTGCACAACTTGAACAATTACAAGCAAGGTAACTAGTCAAAGACGGGTAATCTAGTCCAGTTTACCTAGTTCACATGAGTAAAAACTACAGGAAAACCCTCAAGGAGGAATAATACGGAGCCCCGAGAATTTTTTTCTGTTTTGCCTTACCTCGCAATACATTTACCATGGGTTTACTACAGTAACCATATTTTAACCTTGATCTTTGTAGGTAAACCATAGTACTGATACAGGAAAACAAAAAATATGGCAATAAAAAGCATAATTTTGTGAGTATCATGGTTTTACTATGCAAATACCATAGTTTAACTATGATTTTACTATAGTAATATTGTAGTAACACTTTAAAATAAGGTTACATTTGTAAGCATTAGTAAACAACATTAGTTAACATGAATGAATAATACTTTTACAGCATTTATTAATCTTGGTTAATGCTATTTTCAACATGATTTTTAAATGAAAAGTTGTATATGTTATCATTAGTTAATGCAAAATGAACTAACATTAACTAACGATGAACAATTGTATTTGTATTAACTTACATTAACAAAGATTAATAAACGCTGTAAAAAAAAAAAAGTTGTTCATTGTTAGTTAATGATACCTAATAATGCATTAACTAATGTTAACAAATGTCACCTAATAATAAAGTGCTTCCAATATTGTAGACTGCAGTAACCATAGTTTTTGGCAGAAAGCATGTTTGATTTTGATTTTCTATAGTAATATTGTAGTACCATGATTGTTGTAGGCTAACCGTTTTTTAATTTATTTATTTTATTTTTTAACAGAAGCCATGGTTTTACTTCAGTATATTAATATTGTAGTAACTATTTATGGCTGGCGTTGTAGTACTCACTGCGAAAGGAAAGTAAGGCAGTCCTTCCCTCCGCTAGCCTGCGGGAGACCCTTGGGCAAGGTCGAGTACCCACTAAGCCCCCCCTCCTCAGGGCTACGAGAAAACCCACTGCCTTGTGGGTCAGGTATGGAAACTGCGACCACTGCACTGCTGATCTCGTCCTGGATCCCCTTGCCAGATCAATATGCAACCAGTGGTGGAGTGGGCTACTCTGACAACTGGCAAAAATCAGTGTATCCTTAAAGTCTTGCTTGCAAGCCTATGAATCATGAACTCCAATAAATACCCATTCTAGCTGGACATCGCCCAGGATAAAAAGGTCCACCCAACTTACAATTTAAATGTCGCCACTTGGAATGTGTGCACAATGTTAGACAGACAAGACAGTGAAAGACCAGAACGCAGATGTGCAATCATATCACACGAACTTGTTAAATACAAAATTGACATAGCAGCACTCAGCGAGATCAGATTTCCTGAGACCGGCAGCATCCGAGAGGAGGCCGGATACACCATCTTCTGGAGTGGCAAGCCCTCTGGAGACAGGGCTGTGTCGGGGTTATGGCTGTCAGAAATGACATTGTGCTAAGACTGACAGAGGAGCCGAAACCAGTAAATGACAGAATGATCACGCTGAGATTGCCTCTAACCAACAGCCGATATTGTACACTAATAGCTACCTATGCCCCAACAATGACCAACAGCCAAGAATCCATCAGCAGATTCTATGACCAGCTCAGCCAAACACTTAAGAACCATACCTAACTCTGACAAAATCCTCTTCATGGGGGATTTCAACACTCAAGTGGGGCAAAATCACACCACCTTGCCGAAGGTCTTAGGAAAATTTGGATGTGGCCAAACCAACTCGAATGGAGAGTTCCTGCTCTCCCTGTGTATGGAACATGAGCTAACTATCACAGACACATGCTTCAAACACAAACCTGCTAATAAATCCTCATAGATGCACCCAAGACCCAAACATTGGCACGTCATAGACTACATCATCACTCGCCAGTGCGACCTGGCTGATATTCTTGACACCAGAGCAATGAGAGATGCAAACTGCAGCACTGATCACATGCTGATCAAGTCAACCACTAAGCTGAGGATGCAAAAGAAAATGAAGAAAACAAAACCAAATACCCAAAGACTAAATGTCATCAAGCTCAAATGCAGCAACACATGCCGCGACTTGGAGGTGACTATGAGCGCCAAGCTGCACAAAGCATTTGTCCGGTCTGGATCTGTGGAAGCACCCAGGGATGCCTTCAAGTCTGCTGTCTACGAAGCATCTAAGACAACATTGGGCGTTGCCACCAGGAAACATGAAGACTGGTTCAATGAGAACGACAAAGAACTGTGTAGGGCTTTACTGGTTGTTTAGATCAGTGTTACTATCAGAAATAATTAATAATTATTTCTGTAGTTATTAATCAATATTTAAATTAATTAATTGTATCTAACTCATTAAAACCTCATATGGGACTCCAGTAAATGTAGTGTGCTACGTTTAGGAGCAAGTTTGGTTATTAGCAATAATTAATAATTATCAAAGATAATTATTAATTATTAAAATCAATAGAACATTGATGAGAATCAATGTTAGCTTTTTTTAATCCTTTAAATCAACAGTTATCAAAGATAATCGTTAATTGTTAACGTCGATGAAACATTAATTAAAATTAACACTAGCTTATTGATCATTCAAATTCAATCAAAGATAATTATCAATTATCAAAAATCAATAGAATATTAATAAGGATTAACATTGACGGGGCACCACCCTGAAATCAGGGACTAATAACCAGATAGTATAACAGTCACAATATTAGATTGTTTTCATAGGAAAATCGACATCCGAAGAATATCGATTTTCGGGAAAAAAAACAATGAATGAAGGTTTGAATCCGAGCACTGACATCCTGTCAGCATGACACAGGCGTATGCAAAACAAACCAAAACACTTCTCTTTGTAATATAAACAAAGTTTATTTATGCAGTAATATCAATTAATAATTAATACAATGCAGTCAATAAACTTCCGACTTACAACCACAAACTAAACAGTGATATGATTAGATATGGAAATAAAATAATCCTATAACACATAAGGTGTGTGTGTGACAGTGTGTGTGTGTGTGTCAGTGTGGTTAGTGAGAGAGAGAGAGATTATTAAGTGACAGCCCGAAAGCTGATTTCACGATAGCTGCAGATAAAGCAGCCGTGTTCATCACTCAGAGACGCGGTTTTACGAGCGGGGCTCGTAAAAGTCCTGTGTTATTTGACTCTAATGGATGAACTCAGTTGCTGTCTCACCCGCGATGGCGAAAATGCACAACAATCCAATTTGGTTGGACCACAATACAGCAAAACAAATTCGTGATAATTAATACCCTGAGTATTAATAATGAGCGGACATGGCGGTCCGTAAACTGTACAAGCAAAAACCTTGAAACACAAGAATAACACGCTATAATATTCTATCTCTGCCCAGACGTAACCTCTTACTTGAATCGCATGAGGACACAGGTAGAATGTGTTTTCCTCCGTCCTTTAACTTTGACCCGGTTTCTTGAGGCTCGTGTGATGACGAGAAGACGTTTCCTCGCGCTGTCGGCGGGCGGTACGGCTGTTGATTGTCGGCGGGCGGTACGGCTGTTGATTCTCGGCGGGCTGGCAGAGAACTCAGAAATGTCGACTTGATTGAAGATGGAAGAGAAATCTTTAATCTCTTCACTTCTGTAGGCCAACGGATGAAGATGCGAATTGCTCGGCGGTCTCCTTCGGATCCGTTAGAGTGTTCGGTTAAAAACAGAGTAATCTCAGCTCGTCCAGCGAGATGGAGATTGTATGGCTACAGTTTCAAGTCGGACATTACTTCCTTATGCCACGAGGCTGCACCGGAGAGCAGCAAAATCTACGTCCGTATTCGGTGAACGAAGTCGCTGGAAGCCACTTTGGAAGCATTTCAGAATTATTTGAAGTCCTGATGATGTCATGTTTGAGGGACGTTCTGTTGTGTGCCTCATCCAATAGGAGTTGAGAGCTCGATCCTTTAGAGGGCAAGGCTTCATGGATCAGTAGTCTGTTTTGGACTCCCTTTGTTTGATTTTGGCGCGATTTTTATCAGTAAGATTTACGACTTAGAAGGTGGGGGCTTAAGTTATGTTTTTATGACTGTGTTAGGCCTGCCTTTGTCTTCTATCTGAATACATGAGGCCCAACAACTGGCTGCACTCATAGCCATTACGAACACAGCTCGAGTCAATCTTCTGAATCGGAACACATGCTCAAACAAGACAAAATACAGGAATGCCCGCAAGAAACTCCAACAAAGATGCAGGGAACTAAGGAACCAGTGGTGGACAGCTAAAGCAGCAGAGCTTCAGGAGCATGCTGATAGGAATGGCACAAAAGGTTTTTACCAAAGTATGAGAGCTGTCTGGGGACCACGAGTTAACTACCCTGACCAACTGCTGGCAAATTACAACTAAACGCTGCTCACTGAGAAGCAGGACATGCTCAACAGATGGGCAGAGCATTTCAACATCCTCCTCAATGAAAGCACCTCTGTAAGCCACGATGTCATCGACAGCATCCCGCAGTCTCCAATTCAACATTGGATGGACGAATGTCCAGACCAAGCCGAAGTCTTGGAGGCCATCAATATGCTGAGTGATGGCAAATTTCCTGGTGCAGATGGACTCCACCCTGAGGTAATCAAGCGTGGAGGACAAAAAACAGAACAGAAGCACTCTATACCATCGTCAAGGAAGCGTGGAGCCATGCTAAAGTCCCACAGGACTGGAAGGATGCCAGATTGGTGACAATCTTTAAAAATGGTGATAGACGATTGTGCGGCAATTATCGCGGTATATCACTCCTTTCTATACCAGGAAAGGTTTTTGCACGTGTCCTTCTAAACAGACTGTCCTCATACGCAGACACCCAGCTGCCCAAGGCCCAGTGTGGCTTCCGCTCTGGTAGAGGCACAGTAGACATGATATTTTCCCTCAAGCAATTACAGGAAAACTGTATAGAACAAAATATGCCGCTTTACATGGTCTTTGTGGATTTCACGAAGGCCTTCGACACTGTCAAAAGAGATGCTCTCTGGAAAGTCCTCCGGAGAGCTGGCTGCCCCAAACACTTCACCGACCTTATCGCTGCCTTACTCTCTGGAATGAAAGCCTCAGTCAACATGAAGGGAGAGACCTCAGACCCATTTGTAGTCAACAATGGTGTGAAGCAGGGCTGTGTGATCGCCCCGACACTCTTTTCTGTATATCTCTCTGCTGTCCTGGCCCATGCTTTCAAAGGCTATGAAGAGGGTGTGCGCATACAGACAAGAACAGGCGCAGACTTGCTTAAAGGGAATCAGCTCAAAGCAGCCACAAAAACCAGGACAGTAGTAGTACGTGAACTCATGTTCGCCGATGATACCGCCTTTGTAGCCCATACTCACAGAGATGCACAGGATATCATCTTTCATTTCATAAAGGCAGCCAGAGCCTTTGGTCTGAAGATCAATATCAAGAAGACGGAGATGATGTACCAAGCACCTCCTGGCTCAAATGACACGGGCAGCCAAATTCAGATAGATGGAGAAGACCTTGCGCAGGTGCACCAGTTTAGGTACCTCGGCTCCACTGTCAGCTGTGACAACAAAACGGATGCAGAGCTGGAATTACGGAAATCTGACAGAACAGACACCTCACCTTGAGAACAGAATGTACAGGGTCATTGTGCTCCCAACACTTCTCTATGGGGTTGAATCCTGGACTGTATACAGGGCTGCTGCTCACAAGCTAAATGCTTTTATGATGAGGCAGCTCCGGCAGATAATGAACATCAAATGGTGGCAACACATACCAAACATCTCCATCCTTGAGCATGCAACTTTACCAAGCATGTATGAACTCCTTGCCCAGCGAAATCTGCGATGGACTGGTCATGTCATCCGGCTAGATGACCACCGACTACCCAAACTAATCCTTTACTCACAACTTCAAGAAGGTTTTCTCAGCAGAGGCAGACCTAAACTGTGTTACAAAGACACTATCAAACGAAACCTAAAAGCAAAACAGATTCCTCTCAACAGCTGGCAAACTCTCGCCAAAGACAGAAATTTGTTGAGGAAACAGATTTACAGGATGTCTTCATCGGACACGATGGACAGGTGAATGAATGAATGAATTAAAAGAAAATTAAGTAACTATGTTTTTTAGGCTGAAACCATGGTTTCAGTACAGTATACCAGTGTTTCTCAACTGGTGGGTCGCAGGTCTGTTCGGACTGGGTCGCGGACAGCAGGGAAAGAACAATGCCATGGTTCTCCCATTGAAGATATTTCGGCGGATGCCCAAGTGATAGCCTATTTAGGACTGCAGAGGCAGATTTAATGATAATCTCGCAGCTAAAGGCTTCTCATCTGCACTTTCGCACGAGTGTAATGGAACCAGCTCGTGACCATGATCTACTCTTCTCTCTGGCGCGCGTGTGCAACAACCGGCTTTCCTCGATACTGCGGAGCACAGACCTCAAAACTGATGTGACCAATTTCAATTCTAGTGAGACTTTTCTAGTTTAAAGCGTTACGGAGGAAGTCAAGTCGAACCTCTCAAACAGTAGGCAGCCCTGACATGCCAAACAGCACTGAGGAGGACTCTGTGCTATGCACCATAAAATAAAATAATATAATTACACATCATCACATTTACAAAACTGTTTCATGATTTTACATGAGTAGAAGTAACCTATATTTTGACAAAATGTTATAGTCTCATATGCAATAATCTAAAGGTAGAATCTATTAAACCTCATTTTATATCAACAGTGGCAGTTTTAGTTGAAGTTTCAAGATGTGTTTCAGCTAGTATTTATTTTTTCATAAATACTATAATTTGTTATCATTATTACTATTATTAAAGACTAGCTACACTGACCTAACCATGGTAATGAGGAGCCTTTCCTGCTGTGTAATATGTATGTTCTGTTTGAATTATGTTTGAAATTAGGAAACAAACAGGATAATAATGGGCTCATATAAGTAAATATGCTCTTCAATTTGTAAAAGGGGGGAGAGAAAACTTCCTGTCGCTTTTGTTATTGATGTCAACAACAAAAATAATGTCACTTGACGCATGTCCTTGTACTTTAAAACCATGAACAAATTATGCAACATAAAAGGAAATGTGACCCAGGATACATTAAATACAGGTTACGTTTTTACTATGGTGTGTCGCCACTTGATTTCCAATGTAAAATCTGTCCTGAAGCAAAACCAGTTGAGAACCACTGCAGTATACTGTATCAATATAGTAACCATGGTTTTACTAACTATAGATTAACCATGATTAATCTTGTGGTTACTATAGTTTTACTACAGATACCGTATTCAAATCAAAATAACTGCAAAATTATGATTTTTATTACATAGTTTTTGTTTTTCTGTATTAGTACTATGGTTTTACTATGAATATCAAGGTTAAAATATGGTTACTGTAGTAAAACCGTGGTAAATCTATTGCGAGAAATTCATTGGTAGTTAATGTTAGTTCATAGTGCAACTAATGTAAACATATCCAACATTTGATTTTAAAAATCATGTTGAAATTAGCATTAACCAAGGTTAATAAATGCTGTAAAAGTATTATTCATTCATGTTAACTAACGTTGTTTACTAATGCTAACAAATGTAACCTTATTTTAAAGTGTTACTACAATATTACTATAGTAAAATCATAGTTAAACTATGGTATTTGCATAGTAAAACCATGATACTCACAAAATTATGATTTTTATTGCCATATTTTTTGTTTTCCTGTATTAGTACTATGGTTTTACTACGAATATCAAGGTTAAAATATGGTTACTGTTGTAAAACCAAGGTCAATTTATTGTGAGGGCACGCAAAACTATTTCAGAAAACAAATTCCCATCTTGTCCTCTAAGGAGATCCGTAGAATAAAAACAAACAAAAAAAAATGTTCTGCTCCCCATTTCTCCCCAATTTGGCATGCCCAATTCCCAATGTGCTCTAAGTCCTCGTGGTGGCGTAGTGACTCGCCTCAATCCGGGTGGTGGAGGACGAATCTCAGTTGCCTCCGCGTCATTACCGCGGAGACATAGCGTGTGTGGAGGCTTCATGCTATTCTCCGCGGCATCCACGCACAACTCACCATGCGCCCCACCGAGAGCGAGAACCACATTATAGTGACCACGAGGAGGTTACCCCATGTGACTCTACCCTCCCTAGCAACCGGGCCAGTTTGGTTGCTTAGGAGATCTGGCTGGAGTCACTCAGCACGCCCTGGATTCAAACTCGTGACTCCAGGGGTGGTAGTCAGCGTCTTTTCTTGCTGAGCCACCCAGGCCCACCAAAAACAGCAGTTAGATATAGTAAAAGTAAAAGTGCTGGTCTGGATCTGCTTGAATCAAACAAAAGTCACACTTTAGATGTTCATTAATATTCATCTGTATTCTCCATTCAACAGACGGCGTCATTTAAAAGAGAAAGTGAAGAAATATAAGATTTATGAAGAGTTTCTGTTTAAGGTTCTTGATTTACTTCCTGACAGTAAGTTGACAAGATTCTTCACAGAATTTCACATGTATTCTGCAAATGTAGTTTGTGTTGTTCTGTTTAGTGATTTATCTCATTTATGGTGTAGACTATCTAGGGTCTGGACCAGACTTGGTGACGCCACTGATGAGGCGTTTTGAGACTCTGTACATCTCGCGGCAGGATCTTCTGCAGAAGTTATCTGGACTGACGGAGCAGCTGAAGAACGAACAGCAGAACCTGGATGCTCTCAAACAACAACACAACACACACAAACTAGTATGTGACACGTGATCTATGAACATTAACTGCATGTGAGAGGATGTTTCTGTCAGCTTTAGGACTAAACAAGGCAAGTGTTTAGATATGTGTATGAATGTAATCAGATAAATGTGTGACAGATGTAGTGTGATAGTATGACACCTATTGTTTATTCCATTGAAATATGATTGTTGATGAAGATCATGAAGACTGTTGTTTGTTGTGGACACAGATGTCTCACCAGAAGTTAAATGAGCTGCAGACACAGTTGGATCACATGAGAGAAAAGAACAAACAGCTGGAGATGATGACGCACCTGCACCAGGGCCAGTCCAGAGAGCAGGTCAGATGTTATTACAGGAAAAAGTCCAGTAGAGACTCGAGGTGCTTGAATCTCAAGAAACATGTCCAGCTCACATGTCCTGCTATTTGGGTTTCCACAAAAGGACAGCACGTTTTCAATTAACCTAATATTTTTTCAGTGGAAGTATTCAATAGCGGTTCTGTACTCAAGACTACAAGGTATGTGGCTATGCAGAAATGGACTTACCCTGAAAAATACTCATTGGAGTAAAAAGTGTGACAACTTGCCCTGGTCAGCTATTTCAGATTTCTTAATATCTTTTTCTGTTTTCAGTTGCATTACACTTACATCAGAATCAGAATGAGCTTTATTGCCAAGTATTCTCATTTTTTTGTGATAGGAGAAACAAGTGCACACAGAACATTACAGTGAGACACAGAATATAAAACAAGGTAAGAGTATAATTGACATACAAATAATAGGACGTATAACAGAATGGAGTATGTACATTTGCAAGTGGTAATGTATGTGCAGTGTAGGGGTATGTACAGTTATTGAATTAAATATGTGAATTTATATATGTACATGAGATATTTATTTACATTATTGCACTATGGGAGTCCTGAAGGGAGTTTAATTGTTCATGAGGAAAATGGCCTGAGGGTAAAAACTGTTCTTGTGCCTGGATGTCCTGGCACTGTGCTCTGTAGCGCCGGCCAGAGGACAACAGTTCAAAAAGGGAGTGGGCAGGGTGAGTGGGGTCCAGAGTGATTCTACCTGCACGTTTCCTCACTCTGGAGATGTTGAAATGGTAGCGGGCCCCAAAGAGAATTGAAGAGATACTAAATAATTAAACAAATTAAACAAACTGATTTACTTAGTTCGGGTGCCAGACAAGCTCAATCTTGTCAAATAATACTGTTTTCACCCAGAATAGCTCTTTAAGCCACCGGTTACAAAACAACATGAATCAGATTCCCACACAAAGAAAGTTCAGTTTCACAGTTATATTTTCACCAATCAACAAGGAATCAAATGGGCAAAAAACTATCACTTTGGCTCAAGTTCAAATACAGTCTTTCCACCATTTTTTGTTGTCCAACAATAATAAAGAAAACACAACCTTAAAGTAAGTGAAAGTTGGTGCCTCTGAGGTAGAAGTATCTCTGATGCTTGAAAACCTCGGCAGATTCAACACTCCATTGCTCACCAATATGGCGGGAGTGAGAGAAGTAACGAGAAGGAAAGAAAAGAGAGAAGAACAAAAAAAAAAAAAAAAACAAGGAAGAAAACATAAATAGTGAATTCTTACATCACACTTCAAACATTATTAAACACTTGACTGTATTTGCATTGAATCAAACAAAACAGCACGATCACAAAGTGCTTCATGAAAGTGGGTGCGTGAATGTTTGTGGAGGTTTGCGAGGTTTGCGTGTGGCAAAAGGGTGTGTGTGTGTGTGTGTGTGGGTGTATGCGAGATGAGCGCTGGCCGATAATGGCAGGGAGGAAAGTTTTTGAACGTATGAGGTTTAAGGGCTGTAAAACAGGAATTCACCTGGAGAGCTCACTCGCACTCGTCAGCACAAAAGACTTGCTTCACTTTGCAGCCGGCATCCAGAGGTGCAGCAAGCAACACTCAATCGATTGCCCTGAGCGATCCACTTCTGGCACAAACACAGCGATCCACTTCTGGCCCAAACACAGCGATGTCTCACTGACTAGGCAGCGTCTGTCTCATCTCAGGTAACCTGCTCCTTTTTCTCCTTTTTTTTTTCTCCTACAGCTCCATCCTATATACACATTTCCTCACTTCCGTATAATTGGATAATTGATTTCCCTCCTCCATTCGGCCATGCAACATCAAAGACCTCATACGTTTTTCCGTACTGCCACAATGTACAGGTCTTGGAGGGTGGGCAGTGGGGCACCAATAATCCTCTCAGAAGTCCTGACTGTCCGTTGTAGTTTCCTTCTGACTGATTTGGTGGCTGAACCAAACCAGACAGTTATAGTTGTACACAGGACATACTCAATGACTGCTGAGTAGAACTGAGTCAGCAGCTCCAGTGCCAGGTTGAACTTCCTCAACTGGCGAAGGAAGTACAACCTCTGCTGAGCCTTCTTCATGATGGAGTCTATGTGGGTGTCCCACTTCAGGTCCTGAGAGATGGTAGAGCCCAGGAACCTGAATGACTCCACTGCTACCACAGTGCTGTTCAGGATGGTGAGGGGAGGAGTGCAGGGGGATTTCTCCTTAAGTCCACTATCATCTCCACTGTTTTGAGCGTGTTCAGCTCAAGGTTGTTGTCAAGTTAAGTTATTTTTATTTGTATAGCACCTTTCACAACACATATCGTTTCAAAGCAGCTTTACAGAAAATCATGCATTAACAGAAAATGAAACTGTAATATCTATAAAGTCTTAGAGTCATCATTTTGTAGTTTGATAAAACACGATTGTGAATTGTGTTTAAAAATAAGTAATTAAATAATAATTGTATTTAGAAACACAGTGAGGAAGCCGAAGGCGACTGTGGCAAGGAACACGAAACTCCATAAGATGTTGGTTAATGGAGAAAAATAATCTTGGGAGAAACCAGACTCACTGTGGGGGCCAGTTTCCTTCTGACTAAACAACATGAATATAATGCCAATATTACTTATGTATAGTGCAAGTCATGGTTTAAAATTATTAAACTAAGTGTTAAGGGTCAGTGTTTGAAACAAAGATTTTGTAAGGACTGTAAGATTAATGACTAATGTCTTTGAAGTTCATCCTGGATTAACTGCAGAAGTTCACATAGATGCATTTTCCATTGTTAGTTAGCTGATGAAGGCATTTGTTGGCAATTTATTGAGTCTGTATATTCCATTATAAGAGTGTAGTCCATCATTAGACCGAGGTGATGCAGGCAGAGATCAGTGAGGTGCATCGCAGTTTAACCAGCCGGTAATTTCGGTGAGGTCTATCCTAAGTCCAAGGTTCAGGCAATGGCATATGAAGTATCCCATGTCTTATGGTTGGAGTTGGCATCAGTTCATCCTTTGAAGTCAATTGTAATAGACTGAAGTGATGTTTGGCTGGCACCGGTTGCATTTAGTCATCATCACTCAGAGACACATAGCAGTGTAGTCCGACACCAAGCAGGAATGGAGCTGGATCTGGCCGATTCTGGTGACCTCAGGATAGGAGTCCTGAGGTTGAGAAAGGGATACAAATATAATAATATTTGCATAGATGCCATTTAATGTATTGCAGAGTTATAGGTCATGATCAATGTTTCTGGTTTCTGGTTTCTGGTTCCAGCAGACCTAACTAAAGCAGCCTAATTGTGGAGGATAAATTAGGTGTATGCCTTGATAAATAGATGAGTCTTTAGTCTAGACTTAAACTGAGTGAGTGTGTCTGCATCTCGAACAGTGTTAGGGAGACTATTCCATAGTTTAGGAGCCAAGTATGAAAAGGATCTACCTCCTTTTGTGTATTTTGATATTCTAGGAACTATTAACAAGCCAGAATTTTGCGATCGTAATGAACATGATGGAATATAGTGTGGTAGAAGGTCACTTAAGTACTGCAGAGCTAGACCATTCAAAGTTTTGTACGTAGTTAACAGAATTTTAAAATGGGGCTAATATGATCATATTTCTTGGTTCTAGTCAGCACTCTGGCTGCTGCATTTTGAACCAATTGAAGTTTATTTATTGATCTGGCTGGACATCCTCCCAGTAATTCATTACAATAATCTAGTCTTGAGGTTATGAAAGCATGAATTACTTTTTCGGCATCAGCCACAGAGAGCATGTGTCGTAATTTAGCAATATTTCTTAGGTGGAAGAATGCTGTTCTACAAACATTGGTAATTTGATTTTCAAAGGACAGATTGGTATCAAATATAACACCTAAGTTCCTCGCTGTTGAAGATGAT
Source organism: Myxocyprinus asiaticus (assembly GCF_019703515.2). Lineage (NCBI taxonomy): Eukaryota > Metazoa > Chordata > Actinopteri > Cypriniformes > Catostomidae > Myxocyprinus > Myxocyprinus asiaticus. The sequence goes on from NC_059360.1 coordinate 278,297, forward strand.
GTAACAGTACATCCATCGAGAGTCATATTTTATTTTAGTGGCTTATTTTTAGAGGTTTTAGGTCCAATAATTAGTACCTCCGTTTTGTCGGAATTGAGTAGAAGGAAATTTCTGGCCGTCCAATCTTTGATTTCATTAATACACTCTGCTAATTTGGAGAATTGTGAAATTTCATCAGGTTTTGAAGAAATATAAAGTTGGGTATCGTCGGCATAACAGTGGAAACTTATTCCATGATTCCTGATAATATCTCCCAGGGGAAGCATATGCAAGGAGAAAAGCAGAGGCCCTAAAACTGATCCCTGTGGCACTCCATACTTAACTTTTGTTTGGTTTGACAGTTCCTCATTTACATAGACAAAGTGGTAGTGGTCTGCTAAATAGGACCTAAACCATGCTAATGCAAGTCCACAAATGCCAACATAATGTTCCAGCCTATTCAAGAGTATGTTGTGATCTGTCGTGTCGAAGGCAGCACTAAGATCTAAAAGCACTTGAAGAGAAATGCAGCCGCGATCAGATGATAAGAGCAAGTCATTTGTAACTCTGATAAGTGCAGTCTCTGTACTGTGATGGGGCCTAAATCCTGACTGAAAATTTTCATATATACTGTTTCTGTGTAGAAATGAACATAATTGGGAGGACACAACCTTTTCTAGTATTTTCAACATAAATGGGAGATTTGAAATCGATCTATAATTAGCCAGTTCTCCAGGATCAAGGTGTGGCTTTTTTTTTTTTTTTTTTTTTTAATAAACATTTTTATTGATTCCATAAACAAAAACCAATAAACACAACATAAAATACGGAATCAGTTATATAAATTAAAATCCCTCCCCCCGAACATACCCCCCCCCCCACCGGACACAAACACGCATTACAGTGGTCTCTTACAATTATAACAATAAATTAGAAACAAATTTAAAAAATACTTTCAAAAAACAAGAGTGCACATACACATCAAACTAAAAATTAAAAATCAAAAATCCCTCTCCACTGCCCCTCCCCGAGAACCCTCCAAGAAATCCAAATATCCACCCCACTTCCTATTAAACAAATCCCACTTTCCCAGCCTTCTGTAAATCGCCTCCTCAAATGCCGCAACCTCACTCATCTCCCCGCACCACTCCCGAAACAAGGGTGTCCCAGCTGTCTTCCACCCCCTGAGGATTATTCTCCTGGCCACCATAACTCCGGCCAGGACCCAACCTCTCAAGTGACTATCCCCAAAATTAATGACCTCCCCATCACCCAGAATGCAGAGTCTGGGGCAAAATGAAAACCGTGTGTCCAACACATCACACCTAAATCCCTGAATCTTCAACCAGGATTCCTGTATTTTAACACATCCCCAGAAAACATGGGTTATGACCCCGTCTTCTGATTGGCATCGCCAACAGGTGGGTGTGTCTTTAAGACCAAGTCTATACAATCTAGTGGGGTCCAATATAATCGATTCAAAATCTTAAATTGCATTAGACGCACCGTTGAATCTCTAGATGCAGACTTGACATTTTTTAGAAACTTAGCCCACACTCCCTCCTCTAATACCAAATTTAAATCTCTCTCCCATAAACTCTTGAGAGAAGTTGAAGCTCCATCCCCCAGACTCTGAATTAACAGGGAGTAATACACTGATGCCTCATGACCTTTTCCAAAAGCAGTTATCACCACTTCTAGAGTATCTGCCCTTTTAGGGGGGTGTATGCTACTCCCAAAAATAGTATAGAGAAGGTGGCGCAGCTGTAAGTACCTGAAGAGCTGAGATCTAGGAATCCTGAAATGTTGGACCAAATTTTCAAACGATCTCAACCCACCACTCTCATATAGGTCACTGAGTGTATTAACACCCCTCACAATCCACTCCGACCAGCAGAAAGGGGACTCACCAATACACAACTTTGGGTTTAGCCATATGCTCGAGGCAACATTTAAATAAATGTCTGCATTGAACACTCTGGACACTTTTGACCATAGCACGTGCAGATTCGAGATAACGGGGTGCGACTTAACTTCTCCAATTAGTTTAATAGAAAGGCTTTGTAATAGTAAAATAAGGGCAATAACTTTCTGTTCAATTCCAAACCAGGGATGGGCTCTCTCAGGTGGAAGTGACCAATGAGCTAAATGTCTGAGACCGAATGCATAATAATAAAACAAAATCTTGGGTAGGCCTAGCCCATCTTTGTCAATCGGTCTATGTAACTTATTGAAATGTAACCTGGGACGCTTTCCATTCCAAATGAAGGATTCGCTATACTATTAAATTGCTTGAAATTAGAGAAGGGGACATCTACAGGGAGAGATTGTAGTTGGTAGTTGAATTTTGGAATACAATTCATTTTAATAACATTAACCTTTCCAATCATCGGTAAATGTAATGAAGCCCACCTACTCACATCACTCGAAAACCTTTTTATTAAAGGGCCAAAATTAACTCTGACTAAAACACATAATTTTGCTGTGAATAAAATGCCCAAATACTTAATGCCCTGTTTGGGCCATTGAAAGGCGCCCGGTTGAAAAGCCGTTACTGGGCAGTATGCTGTCAGAGACAAAGCTTCGGATTTAGACCAGTTAACACTGTATCCCGAAAATTTAGAAAAGGAATTAATAATTCTGTGGAGGCAAGGCATTGATCTAATGGGGTCGGAGACGAATAATAAAATATCATCTGCGTAAAGTAAAAGCTTATGCACCACACCTCCCGCCACCACCCCTGGACAATCATCCTCCTTTCTTATTGCGGCTGCTAATGGTTCCAGGGCAAGACAGAACAATAATATGGAAAGAGAGCAACCCTGCCGGGTGCCCCTATTCAGAGTAAAATAATCTGAAATTAATCCATTTGTTTGTACCGCCACTACAGGGTGTCTATAAAGTAACTTAATCCATCCAATAAAAGTATTTCCGAACCCCTATATTTCCAGCATCTTAAAAAAATAATCCCATTCTACCATATCAAATGCCTTTTGAGACAAGTGAGTCTGATCATTCGCCACTGACCACATGATATTAACGAGATGCCTAATGTTGTCAGAAGAGCTGCAGCCCTGAATAAACCCCACCTGATCTATATGTATAAGAGATGTCATAACTTTACTTAATCGGTTAGCCAGAATTTTTGCCAAAATTTTTTACATCTAGCTGGATCAGGGAAATTGGATGGTAACTTTTACACTTGCTTGGATCTTTGTCCTTTTTAAGAATCAGATTGATCCGGGCTTGTGTCATGGTTGGCGGAAGCTTTCCATTCTTTAATGATTCCGTATAAACTTCTAAAAAAAGTGGCGCCAGTTCTGTAGTATAAGATCTAAAAAATTCCACGGCAAAGCCATCTGGCCCCGAAGCCTTGCCTGTAGGCAGGGCCTTAATTACCTCATCAAGCTCCTAAAAGGTTATCTTAGATTCAAGAGAATTTTTTTTGCTCAGTTGTCAATTCAGGGAGTTCTAATGGTTCAACACATTTTCTAATATCCTCATCAGTAGATGAAGACGTGGAACTATAAAGATCAAGTGTCACGTCTAGATGTGTTTTGTTCATGTTTTTCATGTCTGTTATTTTCAAGTTTAATTCCTGTTATGTCATGTGATTTCCTGTTCCCTCATGTGATCTTGTCATGTGTTTCCCCTGTTCATGTGTCTTGTTTTCATTGGTTCATTGTTTGATTACTTTGTTATCAGTTCTAGTTTGTCATTGGTTTAAGTTTATTAGTCTTGTTATGTTGTTTAATTATCTTGTTAGAGTTCTGTTTGTTCATTGGTTAACTTGTTTTTCTTGTTCTCCCATGTCTTGTATTTAAGCCCTCATGTTTTCCATTGTCCCTTGTCAAGTATTGAATGTAGATGTGAATGTAACTTTGTTGTCAAGTCATGTCAAGCCATAGTCAAGTCAAGTCCATGTTCATGTTCATGTTTTGTTTTGTAGTCAGGGTTTTTGGATTTCACTTTTATAATAAACTGCTCTTGGGTTCTCTACACTTCGTCATCGTCTTCTTCATTGCCATTGCCAGTAGCAGCACAACATTATATCAAGAAAGGCATTATTAATATCAATGGCTGAGGTAAAAATTTCACCACCAGCAGATTTCACTGAGGGAATGGTAGAAAAACACTCTCTCTGCTTTATATATCTTGCCAAAAGCTTCCCTGCTTTGTCTCCCGACTCAAAGTATGACTGTCTTGCCCTGAATAACCAAAACTCCACTTTCTGCGACAAAATAGTATTATATCTGTATTTCAAACAGGTCAATTCTCTGAGGCCATTAGACGACATTCGGCGCTTCAGCTCTGTCCACTGCACTTTTAATATTCTCTTCCAACTCCACGAGTTCTCGTGCTTTAGATTTTTTGGTGAATGAGGCATACTGTATGATCCGACCCCTAAGAACCACCTTAAGTGCCTCCCAAGCCACGCCCACAGAGGATATTGATTTCAGCCTTTAACATTTGTTGGAAATCAGGATTTTGCAAAAGGGATACATTAAAGTGGCAACTATATGATTTATTTTTCTCCGTATGTGGCAACATCTCTGAACTCACCAGGGCGTGATCTGAGACTAAGATGTTTCCAATTGAGCAATCGACAACAGATGAAATGAGGGACTTAGATATAAAAATGAAAAAAAATCTATTCTTGAATAAATCTTATGGACTGATGAAAAAAAATGTATAGTCCCTACCAGATGGGTTCAAAAGTCTCCAAATATCTACAAGACCAAGATTTTTACACATCCTGTGAAGTGTCACTGTTGCTCTAGGGGGCTTTCACACTTTTGCTTCACTATGATCAAGGACTGAGTCCATCAATAGATTAAAATCTCCTCCCAATATTATATCATGAGGGCTGCCAGCGGCTTGCAACATCCCTTCAAGATCTATAAAAAAGCCCTGATCATCTGTGTTAGCTGCGTAAATATTAGCCAAAATTACTCTTCCTATTTGATCTTTAATCTGTTTGAGAAATTTGAATTGTAGATGTTTATCAGTATAATGACTCCCCTACTCTTACTCGAGCCAGCACTAAAGAAAACATGTCCACCACATATCTTCCCAATTGTTTCAGCTTCCTGCGGAGAAAGGTGCATTTCTTGAAGAAACACTATCATATTTTTTACGCTTAAGAAAATAAATAACTTTCCTTTTTTTATGGGGTGCCCCAACCCATTCACATTCCATTTGGAGAGAGATAACCTACTCATAATAACATTTGACATTTTGATATAATAGAAAAAATAAATTGTGTGTCAAAAACAAGATTATACAGACCACATTCAAACATTATTGCAACAATCAAACCCCGAACTTCCCCCCGAACAAAACAAACAGAAAAAGAAAAAACGTGCGCATTAACCCCGCGCACGACAGCGCCAACTGGCGTCGATCCCTCTAAATTCAAAGAGTCCATGAACGCATACGAGAACCCCCGCGACAACTTTTCCATCGGAATGCTCAAGTCCGGTGCTTCTGCACAAATTTTGTGAGGCAAAATTACATAACAGAAAATACTTTGTAAAAACACACCCCAGCCAATAGGCAGAATAAACAGAAAGAACATGTAGATTCATTCACAGAACTGTCTTGAAGGTGTGTTCCTCCACAAAACAAACTCCAACTGATATAAAGCCATTCAGTTTCCTCAGACAGACAAACAATTGTTCAGTGAGCTGGCTGTTATGAGTGCAGCAGATGACATAATCATTCCAATGTCCCACGAAAATGCTCCACAAAAACAAACTCCAGCCAACAGGAGGCATAAGCACAAAGAACAAACAGATTCATCCATAACTGAAGCAGTGTTATTCCACAAAACAAACTCCAGCCACTAGGCGGAACCAGCACAAAAAAAAAACAAAAAAAAACAGGCATCCCGGTTCCTTGAATGATCATGTGTGTATTATTCACTCGGAGGCTGCATAAAAAAAATACACCATGACTTACTCAGTCCGTCAACTTTATAAAAGACATCCTTTGTGTAGGCATGAATATATTTTGCAGTCATTCTTAGTATCCATTCTCAATCTGGCCGGGAACTTCAGTGTAAAAGCGATCTTCTGTCCATGCAAAGGTTTCTTGAAGGAGTCATGCCATAAAACACTCTCCAACCGCTAGGCGGAGCCAACACATAAAGAAACAAAAATGGCGCCCAGCTTCCTCGGACAGCCAGAGTAAGTACAGCGAGTTAATCCACTCTGGAGCTACATGAAAAACCCCAAATGGCTTATTCACCAATTGTTTTTTTTATAAAAGATAGTGCTTGCTTTGGACATGTAAATACCCTGCGACCATCCTTCGTTTTTATTCTCAGTTTGGCCGGAAACATCAGTGCAAAAGCGATCTTCCGTTGATGTAAGAGTTTATTACATTCCTTGAACCGATCGTGCTTCTCTCGTCACATTCGCAAAGTCCGGGAACAAGAAAATATTGTGATTCTTCCAAGAAAGCTTTCCTTTGCTCCTCGCCTCGTGCAACACGAGATCTTTATCGGATGATCTCAGAAATTTGACCAGAATTGACCGGGGCCTGTCTCCCTCAGAAAATCTGTGAGCCGGGACTCTGTGAGCCTGCTCGATTTCCAGTTTATGGCCTGTTATGTTGAGCAGACTCAGGAAGAGCTCGTCCATGAATTTCACCATATCTCTGCCTTCTTCATGCTCAGGAATTCCAACAATTCGTATGTTATTCCTTCGGCTCCTATTTTCCAAATCTTTAAATTTTTCCAAGACTTTTTCCATGACTATTTTGGTCACGGGTGGATTAAAGGATAATTCCCTTTCGGATGATTCCAGATAATCGATTTGTTTCTCAACTTCTGTCACTCTTGTAGCCAACTCAGAGAACTTTGTAATCGATCGACGTATTAACAGCGAGATCCTCCAAGTCAGCAACAACCTTCGTCAGCATCACCGAGATGTTGGACAGTTGACACTGAATTTCATCTCCCGACGTGCCGTCCAAATCGAGTCCCCGGCTCGCAGGGCCACCAGAGGTTTCATCTTGAGTACGTAAGTGTCTTTTAATGTCTCCATCTTCTTTGCCATGTTTACCTCAAAGAACAAATATGTAACTGGGTGTATCGAATCTCACCAGTTATAACATAAAAATAATTTAAAAAAAAACAGCAAAGTGCGCAGATCTCGTGTTTCACACGTCTGCTTCTCGCATGGTGTCACGTCATCTCCAAATTGTGGCTTCTTAATAAGCTTCTTAATAAGGGGTTTGATAACTGCCATTTTAAAGTTTCTTGGGACATGTCCTAAGGATAGCGAGGAGTTAATAATATTAAGAAGAGGTTCTGAGATTACAGGGAATACCTCTTTTAAGAGCTTAGTTGGTATTGGATCTAACATACATGTTGTGGCTTTTGATGTTTCGATACGTTTTGTTAGCTCTTCATGACCTGTGACAGTGAAGGATTGAAATTGCACTTCAGGAAAATTATGAGACACTTTTTTCTGAGGTACTGTGACAGATGATTGCATAATTGCAATTTTATATCTGATTATTTCAATTTTATCAGTAAAGAAATTCATGAAGTCATTACTATTGTGCTGTGATGGAATATCTGGTTCAGTTGAGGCTTTATTCCTAATCAATTTAGCCACAGTACTGAATAAACACATAGGATTGTTGTGGTTATTTTCTATGAGTTTGCTGAAATATGCTGACCTGACAGCTTTTAGTGCCTGTCTGTAGCTACAAACACTATCCTTCCATGCATCACGAAATACCTCAAATTTTGTATTCTTCCACTTGCGCTCCATTTTCTGAGCTGCTCTCTTGGGGGGGGGGGGGAGACACTATCAAGAGTGCTAGAGAAGACTGTATTTATATTTTCAGTTATTTCATCAAGTTCTTCTAGACTTTGGGGCTTACTAAGTAAGAAGATTATTAGATCTGGAAGATTATTAGTGAAGCTATCTTTAGTGGTCGAAAGAATAGTTCTACCCGAACGATAGCATGGTGTAGATTCAGTAACATTAGCTGATCGCAGCATACAAGAGACGAGGTAATGATCTGAGATGTCATCGTTCTGCAGACTAATTTCTATAGTATCAACATCAACTCCATATGACAGAATTAAATCTAGCGTATGATTATGGCGATGAGTTGGTCCTGTCACATTTTGTCTGACTCCAAGAGAGTTGAGAATATTGATAAATGCTAATCCCAATGTGTCATTTTCATTATCTATGTGAATGTTGAAGTCACCAACAATTAAAGCTCTACAGTATCTACAAGATCTGATAAAAAAATTAGCAAATTCACCAAGGAAATCAGAATATGGCCCAGGCAATCTTTATACTGTAGCAAGGGCAAAAGGTGACAAAAAAATAGTTTTTTTTTTTTATTCATATCTGATGGTGTACCATTAAGCATTATTAGTTCAAAAGACATAAACTTATATCCTGAGTAACACCAAAAACATCACTGTAAATTGCAGCAACACCTCCTCGAAATTTTAGATGAGGCTCATGTTTATAACAATAACCTGGGGGAGTAGATTCATTTAAACGAATATATTCATCCGGTTTAAGCCAGGTTTCATCAAACAGAGTGTATCCAAACTAAGATCTGTAATAATTTCATTTACAACTAGTGCTTTGGTAGAAAGAGATCTAATGTTTAGTAGCCCTTCCTTCGTATGATGTTTATCTATTTTTTAGTTTTGTTTTTCAAGTTTGAACTTAATCAGTTTTTTTCTAAATTATTTAGTGAAAGTTTTGTGTTTGGTAATTCAGGGAACTCTATGTGATATCTAGGTGATACAGTCTCTATGTGTTGTAGTTTATATGACTGCACCAGACAACCAGCTGATCAACCTCCCATCTGTATGCAGACTCATCACTGTCGCAGATGAGGCCGATGACCATGGGGTCATCTGCAAACTTCAGGAGCTTGACAGTGGGGTCTTTTGCAGTGCAGTCATTCGTGTACAGGGAGAAGAGCAGTGGAGAGAGAACACATGCCTGAGGAGCACCAGTGCTAATAGTGAGGGTCCCGGATGTGAGTTTCCCCAGTCTCACTATCTGCTGCCTATCTGTCAGAAAGCTGGTGATCCATCGACAGATTGGGGTGGGCACGGAGAGCTGGGTCAGTTTGGTTGAGAGAAGATCAGGCATGATGATATTGAAGGCTGAACTGAAGTCCACAAATAGGATCCTTGCTTAAGTCCCAGGTCTGTCGAGGTGTTGCAAGATATAATGCAGTCCCATATTGACAGCATCATCCACAGACCTGTTTGCTTGGTAAGCAAACTGAAGGGGGTCCAGCAGCGGTCCAGTGATGTCCTTCAGGTAGGCCAAAACCAGTCTCTCAAATGACTTCATGACCACAAACATGAGGGTGACAGGTCTGTAGTCATTAAGTCCTGTGATTTGGGTTTTTTTGAGGACCAGAATGATGGTGGAGCATTTGATGCAGCAGGGAACTTCACACTGCTCCAGTGATCTATTGAAGATCTGTGTGAAGATGGGGGCCAGTTGGTCAGCGCAGACTTTCAGACTGGCAGGTGAAACACTGTCTGGGCCTGGAGCTTTCCTAGTCTTTTGTTTCTGAAAGACCCAGCACACATTCTCCTCACATATCATAAGTGCAGACTGAGTAGCAGGAGGGGGTAGGAGGGGTGTTGGTGTATGTGTGAAGTGAAGATCAGAGCAGGGGAGGGGTGTCAGACTGGGCTTTTCAAACCTGCAGTAAAACACATTCAGTTCATCTGCCATTAGTTGACTCTCTACAGAGTGAGGGGGAGATGTCTTGTACTTGGTGATGCTTTTTAGGCCTACACAGATGCAGGATCGTTTTTTTCAGCTTTTCAGAGTAGCTTCTTTTAGCCACTCTATTTTCCTTAGTAAGTGTGTTCCGGGCCTGGAATGTTTTATCCCCACTTCTGTAAGCATCCTCTTTGGCATGACAAAGCTGTCTGAGTTTTCCTGTAAACCATGGTTTATTGTTATGAATGATAAAAATGTCTTAGTAGGGATGCACATATCTTCACAAAACTGATATATGATGTCACAGTATCTGTGAGCTCATCCAGGTCTGTGGTTGTAGCCTCAACAACACTCCAGTCAGTGCAGTCAAAACAGGCTTATAGTTCCAGCTCTGCTTCATTGGTCCATCTCTTTACAATCCTTACTACAGGCTTAGGTGATTTTAGTTTCTGCTTGTAGGTCTGGAGAAGATGAACCAGACAGTGATCAGAGAATCCTAAAGCTGCACGTGGGACAGAGCAATATGCATCCTTTACAGTGGTGTAGCAGTGGTCCAATATATTTCTTTCTCTGGTAGGGCATGTGATGTGTTGTTTGTATTTTGGCAGTTCACGGGTGAGGTTACTTTATTAAAATCTCCCAGAATAATGAGCGAGTCCGGGTGTTGTTACTCCGTATCTGTGATGTGATCAGCCAGCTGTTGCAACACTGCATTCACGCATGCTTGTGGTGGGATATAAACACTCACCAGAATAAATTAGGAAAACACCTGTGGCGAGTAGAAAGGCTTACAGTTGCTGAAGAGCACCTCTAAATAGGACAGCACATCTTCTACAATGCTGTTACAGCTGTACACCAACTTTCGTTGATGTAAAAGCATGTTCCGCCACCTCTCAATTTCCCCGATAACTCCGTGATGCGATCCACTCTGAACAGCTGGAAGCCCAGCAGATGTAGCATGCTGCCCGGGATGGCTTTGCAGCGGAGATAGAAAAGTCCTTATTTGTTTGAGTGAGCAGAAGAAGTTTGTACATTTTGTTGGCAAGGGAGCGGACATTTGCCAGATGAATACTCGGCAGCGGAGTCCTAACGCCACGTTGACAAAGCTTCACAAGCGCGCTGGCTCGCTTTCATTGCGTGCGTCTTTTGGATTGCTTGTAGAGCACCACTGCGCCTCCAACTAAGATGTCTAATAAAACATCTGAATAATCAAACACCGGCAAAAAATTATAAGGTATGCTCTGCCGAATATTCAGCGGTTCATCCCTGGTGAAACTGATAGGGAAAGAGTGACAAAAAACATGACAAACAAACAAAAGTAACAAAAACGCTAGAGAGCTCCACAGACTTATGTCGTAAGGTTGAATGAAATTGTTGGTATATCTCTGTTGTGCGGGGTGATTTCATGTGTCGGTGTAGAAGCCAGTGGAATCATGTTTTAATTTAACATCACCATACGTTGGGCTCATCATCATACACTGTTTTCAGTGCTCTCAGGGCGGTTGTGAAAGCAAAGTGATGCAGATTCACACATTCACGCAATTACAAACATTTTTAACTGCTACAATTCATTATACAAATCTAAAAACTTGACACAGTATCACAGAAAAGGACGAACCTATCTCTTGCACCGAGAACCTAACCCCAACCCATCCAGTCAACAAGTACAAAGTGTATCCCTGGTCACCTGAACTGCAGCACAGATTTGCTCTCACATCAGAGAATCAGCCAAGGGGAGTGAATATAGTTCTGAGGACTTAGAAGGTTTTCGGGGAAGTGTAGGTGGACCTGTTTACCTCACCGGAGACCATGCATTGTCGCCTGTGGTACTTCAGCTCACAAATGGTCAGCAAAACTCAAGTATGTGTTTACTCCTGTTCATTTGCTACACCAAGTGTTGTGCAAAATTCATGAAAACAGGGAAACCGTGCTGTTGGTTGCACAAGAGTACCACTGTGGGTACTGGAGCTGGTAGAGCTGTTGTATGCCAACCCCCCCGCCTCAACCCCAATGAAGGATTCTAATGAGGAGAGATCTGCTTTCACAGACACGAGGCACGGCCTGGCATCCTTGGCCGGAGCTGTGGAAACTTGAACGGGGCTCGTCTGACGCGGATGGATTGTTGCAGTCAGTGCTCAACACCATATTACAGGCCAGAGCCCCCACAACAAGGTGGCTATATGCTTTGAAATGGCATGTTTTCATGAGCTAGTGTTCCTCGGGAGGTATGGACCCAGCGCATTGCCCTTTGCATAGGTTGCTTCACCTCTTGCAAGAGCATTTGGATGCAGAACACACTCCTCCCATGTTCAAAGTTTATGTCGCTGCTATAGTGGTGGGCCGTGGCCCTTGGAATGGTTTGTCTGTGAGCAAAGACCCTGTGTTGAGGGTGGGGCTGGGTCGTGATTCTGCACACCCAGCCCCTAATCAGGCTGATCAAGCCCAAGAGGGATAAAGGCAACCGGAGACAGCAGTGCGACAGAGAGAGAGAGAGAGTTACGGGCAGCTGCCCGACACCTGTGTGTTTGTGTTTTTGGTTCAGTTTATTATTAAATATTATTTATGTTGTTAAGCTGGTTCTCGCCTCCTCCTTTCCATTGAACTGTGTTACATTGGTGCCGAAACCCGGGAAGGAGGAGGGATGCGCCGTAGTAGAGTCCTTGCTATTACCATCAGCCACGGCCATCCGCTGGGGGACGGAGGAGCCCGGCCACTTGAGAGCGGAGGAATGGCCGCTGACCGCAAGGGGAGGAGGGGCTCCTAACTGACCGCCTAGAGCAGTCAGGGCCGCTGCCAGGGGCAGAAGAGACCCCTTCCAGCCACTGAAACGCACCAGGGCATTCCGTCTACCAGGGGCCGGAGGACTGCCTCATATCCGCCCGGGGAGGCATGGCTGTCGTCCGCTAGAGGGTGGAGGAGTGGCCGAGGACCAGGTTATGGCATATCGGAGAACCGGTAAGTAAATTATTATTTTTTTTTCTGTCTATCTCCTCTCTCTCTCCCGCTACTGCTCCGTGTTGGCCCTTTCCCTCTCTTTTTAAATAGTGTTTTAATTTGGTACCATCGCCATTCCGGCATACAGGTACTGCATTTTTTCCCTTCCCTTATCCCCTCCCAGATCCAGGAAGGCGGGGATGACTTGCCAGCAGACGGAGCTGGAAGGGCACACCCGGGGATGTACGTCATGCTTCCGGCCTGAGAGAACGAGAGAGGAATTTGGCAGGGCGGAGGGTGGGGCCGGGTCGTGATTCTGCACACCCGGCCCCTAATCAGGCTGATTAAGCCCAAGAGGGATAAAGGCAACCGGAGACGGCAGTGCGACAGAGAGAGAGTTATGGGCAGCTATCCGACACCTGTGTGCGTATTTGTCTTTTTGTTTAAGTTTATAATTAAACTATCATTTATATCGTCAAGCCGGTTCTTGCCTCCTCCTTTCTCTTTTACTGCATTAAAGACCCATTGATTTTTAAATTCTGATGAGGAGCGAGACAGCTGAGACCCTCACGCCCCGCTACTTTCCCAGTCTGGGACTTAGCACTTGAGCTGAATGCGCTAACAGGTTCCCCGTTCATGCCACTTGATGCAGTAAGCTTACCCATATATAACCATCCCTTTGGCCACTTCCTTTAGAGTTCAGGTGGTAACCTTACATGCTTTACATTATTAGTATTATTAAAAGTTTGAATTGGACAAGGTGCGGGGACTGCACATGCTCTGCCCCGTGAGGGCGCTACGCATGAACATTAACCGTCAAGTCAATTCAGGATGACAGATCAGCTCTTTTTCTGCTTTGGAGGCCGTTCCAAAGGTTTAGCCATCTCCAAACACAAACTTTCTCACTGGTTTGTCAAAGGCATGGCGCTCACTAATGATATGTCCCACAGGTGTTAAGGCCCACTGTACCAGGAGCATGGACTTTTCCTGGGCATGGGCAAAGGGTGTGTTCTTGCAAGACATCTGTCTGGCTCCAGGCTGGTCTTCCTCTAACACCTTTGCCAGGTTTTATAACTTTTATTTCCTCTCTTCTCAGATCCTGGCTGCAAAGGAGAGTTGATTTTTCAGTGTTTACAGAAACATTATGCTCTGGCTGTTGGACTTCTTACTATACAGTTCCTTGACTCTTCTAAGGGTGAAGAGCAGTGTTTTAATTTTCTTCTACCCTGTTTTTCCCACTGCGGTGTGGATGGGAATTTCTATGCAGTGTTGCGGTCCTCCGCAACACCGGGCGATGGCACTGGACCTCGCCTCCTGGCAGACAGCAGCGGGCTCCACCGCCTTCCGGCAGACGCATCGCAGAGGACCGCTGCACAGCTGGCTGAGGACCAGTTGACAGCATGTTCGGGAACCGGAGTTTCTTTTTCTTGTCTCTTTCTCTCTCTCTCCCCCAAGACCAGCCTTTTGGGCTTGGTGGTCGACTGCTCCACCTAACCATGTCCACTCTTCATCCCAGGTGAAGGAGCCCGCAGCCACGAGTGTGGGCGGGAGGCTTGGGCCAATCTGCTGGAGTTGAGGGGAGCCAGGTCATGGCTGCGAGCAGTGCCCGGCAATGGAGGTGGGGGCCTTGATCCGGGTCCCTGACACCCCACAGGCCTCCGATCGAGCAGGGACATGCAAATACCCATGAGTATTGAGGGGGATACATACCAAGCCTTGGTGGATTCCGGTTGCATTGGATTCAAATAATCGGGTAAAGGTGAGGTGTGTGCACAGGGATATTCATGATTATCCTATAGTGACCGTCACTGTAATATTAATGGGACAAAAGGAACATTTTGAGGCAGAGGTTAGTCCTTGCATCACCCATCCACTAATTTTTGGAACCAATTGGCCGGCTTTTCGCTCATTATTGAAGGGGTTGTGTGTGGATGGGTCCTGTGAGAAAGTGAATCGATGTGGAATGTGCGAAGCACTGGCTGGGGAGGCGTGGCCTGGGCCATCTGTGACTGCTCCACATCAGACTGACACGGGGAAGGGGAGGTGCCATACTCCCCCACACTTAGGGAATTCCCGGCAGGGGATTTCCCGCTAGAGCAGTCGTGAGATGAAACCCTGCGACACGCCTTTGACCAAGTGATTGTGATTGATGGTCAATGGCATCGCAATCTCATATCCATTCTTTTAAATCATAAAAGATCAGTTATATAGAGTGACACAGGACACTCGCACGCAAGAAAATACAACCCAGTTGTTGGTACCAAACGGCAGTCGGAAATGTTATTCCAGGCAGCTCATCATAATCCAATGGCAGGTCACTTGGTACAGGGGAAAACAATAAGCCATCTCATGGCACGTTTTTTTTTGGCCGGGCATTCACGGATATGTTCGCCGGTGGTGTGCGGCATGCCATGAATGTCAGCTGGTGAACCCGCCAGCCACCCCAAAAGCACCATTGCGCCCTCTTCTGTTGATCGAGGTTCCTTTTGAGCGAATTGGCATGGACCTCCTCGGCCATTAGAACATACTGCACACGGACATTGCTTTGTGTTAGTCCTAGTGGATTACGCAACACGATATCCAGAAGCAGAGCCTCTGTGTAACATCTCAGCACGTAGTGTTGCGGAGGTACTCTTCAAAATTATCTCCCGAGTGGGGATTCCGAAAGAAATCCTCACTGATCAGGGCATGGCTTTTATGTCACGTACACTACGCAAGCTGTACAAGTGTTTGGGTATTAAGTTGATTCGGACAAGCGTGTACCATCCCCAAATGGACGGCTTGGTCGAACGATTTAATAAAACC
This sequence comes from Myxocyprinus asiaticus, assembly GCF_019703515.2. Taxonomy (NCBI): domain Eukaryota; kingdom Metazoa; phylum Chordata; class Actinopteri; order Cypriniformes; family Catostomidae; genus Myxocyprinus; species Myxocyprinus asiaticus. The sequence continues at coordinate 293,749 of NC_059360.1, forward strand.
TTAAAGAATATGACTCATAAGTTCGTGCACAAAGATCCTCAGAACTGGGATAAGTGGCTAGAACCTCTGTTATTTGCAGTGCGAGAGGTCCCGCAAGCCTCCACAGGGTTTTCCCCATTTGAATTGTTATATGGGCATAAAATTGGGAGGATGGACCTTCACAAAGTAAAAATGAAATTCAATACGTTATGACCTGAGAGCAAAACTCCACAAATTGGGGCGACTATCACAGGAGAATTTGCTACAGGCGCAAGAACGTCAGTCCCGGTTAATCTAAAAGCCAGTCACTTCACCCCGGTCCCTTGTGGAGACCACCTCTCACCGTCACAACGTACGGAGGTTGCCCGGTTGCAAAATAATTTCTCTGATGTATTCTCGCCTCTCCCCGGCCACACTAATCTCATAAAACACCACATCAAGACAACCCCCGGGGTAGTTGTACGTAGTCGTCCATATCACTTACCCGAACACAAGAAACAGATAGTCTGGGAAGAATTAAAGGCCATGCTCAATATGGGGGTAATAGAAGAATCCCACAGTGATTGGGCCAGCCCGGTGGTTCTGGTGCCTAAGAGCGATGGGTCGGTCCAGTGCTGTGTGGATTATAGGAAAGTCAATGCGGTGTCGAAATTTGATGCGTATCCAATGCCGCGTATTGAAGACTGCTCGATTGGTTGGGCACGGCTCGCTTTTATTCGACACTGGATTTAATAAAGGGTTATTGGCAGATCCCCTTAATGCCAGTGTACTGTGAGAAAACTGCCTTTTCCACACCGTTTGGGTTACACCAATTTGTGACCCTTCCGTTCGGTTTGTTTTGGGCCCTGGCTACATTTCAGAATCTTATGGAGTCCTCAGACCACACGCTGCATATGCCGCTGATTATTTGGATGATATCATTATTTACAGTAATGATTGGCAGCAGCACATGCAGCATCTGAGGGCAGTTCTGAGGTCGCTGCGGCGAGCAGGGCTTAGCAAACCCGAAGAAATGCACAATTGAACAAGTGGAGTTACGGTATCTGAGGTTCCACTTGAGTCATGGGCAAGTGTGGCCCCAAATTGATAAAACTGCAGCGATTGCAACATGCCCAAGACCAAAAAGGAGGTGAGACAATTCCTGGGGCTGGCTGCCTAATATCGAAGGTTTGTGCCTAATTATTCGGATGTCACCAGCCTGCTGACTGCTCTCACTAAAAAGGGAGTTTCAGACCCAGTCCAGTGAACGGAGCCATGCCAACAAGCTTCACACAGGTAAAAGCTGTACTTTGTGGCAGGCCGCTTCTGTATTCCCCTAAATTTTCTCTCCCTTTTGTTTTGCAGATGGACACATTGAACAGGGGGCTGGGTGCTGTACTGTCCCAGGTGGTGGAGGGGGAGGAGCGCCCGGTGCTGTACATTAGTCAGAAGCTCTCTATGAGAGAGACTAAGTACAGCACCATAGAGAAGGAGTGCTTAGCCATCAAGTGGGTGGTCCTCACTCTCCGCTACTATTTGCTGGGACAGGCATTCACCCTCTGTTCGGACCATGCCCTGCTCCACTGGCTCCACCGCATGAAGGATGCCAATGCTCGGATCACCCGTTGGTATCTGGCACTCCAGCCATTTAAGTTCGTGGTGGTCCACAGGCTTTCTAGAAAAGGGGGGGGGGAGTTGGCAGGCCGGGCTGTTCCCCCGACCTGAGTCGGGCAGTGGGGGTATGTTCGTCTGGGGAGAGAGGAAGCGGTAAGGGTTTTCACCTGAGATTAATTGCTGCTAATTGTGATTTCTATGTTCACAGTGAGAGGTGGGGAGATAAAAGGCAGCCCAAAACCCCAGAGAGGGAGAGAGAGCTTCACACACCCGAGAGAGTGCTGTTTGAATGAACATTGTCTTTGAGTGTGCCGCTTGAAAGCATGCTTGAGTGTTTACCGTTGGAAAGCGTAGTTTGAGTTTTTGTAAAATAAAATACTTTTTTTTTTTTGTTATTAACAATTTTATTGATTCCAATCATACAACATACAAACACAACATAAAAAAACGGAATCAATTATTCACATTAAACCCCCTCCCCCCGAACATTCCCACTCCACACCCCCCACCCGACACAAACATGCACTAATGTGGTCACCAACAACTAGACATTCAAAATAAAATTAAATAAAATAAACATATAAAAAAACAAGATATACATTCAAACATCAATAATACACATACCCAACTAAGCTGCAAATCTCTCTCCACAGCCCCTCCCCGAGAACCCTCCAAAAAAGCCAAATAACCCCCCCACTTCCTGACAAACAAATCCCATTTCCTCAGCCTTCTAAAAAACAGCTGTTCAAATGCCACCACCTCGCCCATCTCCCCGCACCATTCCCTAAATGAGGGTGCCCCAGCCGACTTCCATCCCGAGGATGATTTTTCTGCCAATCATGACCCCGGCTAGGACCCAACTTTTTAAATATCTGTCCCCAATATAAACAGCCGTCCCATCACCCAGGATACAGAGTCTGGGGCCAAATTAAAATATAGTGTCCAATACCTCACACATAAAGTTTTGAACCCCCAACCAAAATTCTTGGATCTTAATACATCCCCAAAAAACATGTGCTGTGTCCCCGTCTTCTGATTGGCACCGCCAGCAGGTGGGTGTGTCTTTAAGACCCAACCTATACAATCTAGAAGGGGTCCATTAGAATCGATGTAAAATCTTAAATTGCATCAGACAGACACTTACATCTCTAGATGTAGACTTGATGCTTTTTAGAATCCTAGCCCACTCTCCCTCCTCCAATACCAAATATAAATCTTTCTCCTATAATCTCTTGAGAGAAGATGAAGCTCCGTCCCCCAGACTCTGAATTAACAGGGAGTAATACACTGATGCCTCATGACCTTTTCCAAAAGCAGTAATCACCACTTCCAGAGTATCTGCTGCTTTAGGGGGGTGTATACTACTTCCAGTACAGAACAGGTGGCGCAGCTGTAAATACCTAAAGAACTGAGATCTAGGAATCTTAAAATGTTGAACCAAATTTTCAAAAGATCTCAGCACTCCACTTTCATATAGGTCACCGAGTGTAGTAACCCCCCTCCCAATCCACTCTGACCAACAGAAAGGGACTTATTATTACGTAATTTAGGGTTCAGCCATATGTTTGAGGCAACATTTAAATAAATGTCCGAATTAAACACTCTGGACACTTTTGTTCAAACCTCATGCAAATGCGAGATAACGGGGTGTGACTTAACTTCTCTGGTTAGTTTGATAGAAAGGCTTTGCAATGGCGAAATAGGGGCAAGAACTTCCTGTTCAATACAAAACCAGGGAGGGGCTCTCAGGTGGAAGCGACCACTGAGAAAAATGTCTGAGACCGAATGCATAATAATAAACAAAATCTTGGTTAGGCCTAGCCCCCCTGTCAATCGGCCTATGTAACTTGTTGAAATGTAATCTGGGATGTTTACCATTCCAAATAAAGGACTTCGCTATGCTATAAAATTGCTTGAAATAAGAGAGGGGGACATCTACAGGGAGAGACTGTAGCAGGTAGTTGAATTTTGGAATACAATTCATTTTAATAACATTAACCTTCCCAATCATAGATAAATGTAATGAAGCCCACCTACTCACATCACTCGAAAACCTTTTTATTAAAGGGTTGAAATGAATTAACTAAATCACACAAATTAGCTGGGAATAAAATTCCCAAATACTTAATGCCTTGTTTGGGACACTGGAAGGCACCCGGTTGAAAAGCAGTTACTGGGCAGTATGCTGTCAGAGCCAAAGGTTTAGACCAATTGACTCTGTAACCTGAGAATTTAGAGAAGGAATTAATAATCCTGTGGAGACAAGGCATAGATCTAATGGGGTCAGAGACGAATAATAAAATATCACCTGCCACACCTCCCGTCATCACCCCTGGAAAATCATCCTCCTTTCTTATCGCGGCTGCTAATGGTTCCAGGGCTAGACAGAACAATAATGGGGAAAGAGGGCAACCCTGCCAGGTGCCCCTATCCAGAATAAAATAATCTGAAATTAATAAATTTGTTTGTACCTCCGCTACCGGGTGTCTATAAAGTAAATTATTCCATTAAATAAAATTATTTCAGAACCCATATATTTCCAAAACCTTAAAAAGATAATCCCTTTCTACCATATCAAACGTATTTTTGGCATTGAGTGAGATGGCAACGACCGGAGTCTGATCATTCGCCACTGACCACATGATATTGATGAAACGTCTAATGTTATCAGAAGAGCTGCGGCCCCAAATGAACCCCACCTGATCTGTATGTGTAAGAGATGTCATAACTTTATATAATCGGTTAGCCAAAATTTTTGACAAAATTTTAAATTCTAGCTGGATCAGGGAAATTGGACGGTAACTCTTACACTCCTTTTTAAGAATCAGACTGATCCGGGCTTGTGTCATGGTTGGCTGAAGCTTTCCACTCTTTAATGATTCCGTATAAACTTCTAATAAAAGTGGAGCCAGTTCTGTAGCATAAGATCTAAAAAATTCAGTGGCAAAGCCATCTAGCCCCAGAGCCTTGCCTGCAGGTAAAGCCTTAATTACCTCATCAAGTTCCTCCAAGTTTATCTCAGAATCAAGATAATTTTTTTGCTCAGTCGTCAGTTTAGGGAGATCTAATGGTTCCACAAAGTTTCTAATATCTTCATTAGATGACATTTGCTGCTTCAGCTCTGTCTCGGTACTTTTAATATTCTCTTCCAACTTTTGGATTTTTTGATGAATGAGGCATACTGTGATCCGACCCCTAAAAACTGCCTTAAGTGCCTCCCAAGCCACGCACACAGAGGATACTGAGGACCAGTTGGTGTCCATATAAACATTGATTTCAGCCTTTAACATTTGTTGGAAATCAGGATTTTACAAAAGGGATACATTAAAGCAGCAACTATATGATTTATTTTTCTCCATATGCGGCAACACCTCTAAACTCACCAGGGCATGATCTAAGACTAAGATGTTTCCAATTGAGCAATCAACAATAGATGAAACGAGGGACTTAGATATGAAAACAAATCTATTTTAGAATAAATCTTATGGACTAATGAAAAAAAAATTATAGTCCCTACCAGATGGGTTTAAAAGTCTCAATGTTGCTCAAGGGGGCTTGCACACATTTGCTTCACTATGATCAAGGACTGAGTCCATCAAAAGATTAAAGTCACCTCCCAATATTATATCATGAGGGGTGCCAGCGGCTTGCAACATCCCTTCAAGATCTAAAAAAGACCTGATCATCAGCGTTAGGTGTGTAAATATTGGCCAAAATCAACTTTTGCCCCTGAATTTCTGCTAAAACAATAATGACTCTTCCTAATTTATCTTTAATCTGTTTGAGACATTTGAATTGTAGATGTTTACTTATCAATGTAATGACTCATTGCTCTTACTTGAGCGAGCACTAAAGAAAACATGCCCACCCCATATCTTCCCAAAATGTTCAGCTTCCTGCGTGGAAAGATGCGTTTCTTGAAAGTACACTATATCATATTTCTTACGTTTAAGAAAATAAATAATCTTCCTTCTTTTTATGTGGTGCCCCAACCGATTCACATTCCTTGTGGAGAGAGACAATCCACTCATATTAACATTTGACATTTTTACATATTAGAGAAATTAGATTGTGTGTATAAAATAAAATTATAAAGACCACATTCCACATTAGTGCAACAATCAAACCCCGAAATTCCCCTGGATCAAAAAACACAGAAAAAAGAAAAATGTGCGCATTAACCCCATGAATGACTGCGCCAACCTTCTAAACTCAGACAGTCCATGTATGCCTACGAGAGCCCCCACGACAACTTTGCCATCGGATTTCTCAAGTCCGGTGCTTTTATACAAAAATTTGTAATACAGAATTACACAACAGAAGATAATCTGTAAAACAAACTCCAGCCCATAAGCGGAATAAACAAAAAACAAACGTGTAGATTCATCCACTTAATTGTCTCGAAGGTGTGTGCCTCCACAAAACAAGCTCTAGCCACTGCAGAACCAGCACAAAAACAAAACAAAAACGGGCCGTTCAGTTCTTTGGGCAGTCAAACTCACTCCAATGTCCTGCAAGAAATATTGAAAAAAAAAAAAACTCCAGCCAACAGGAGGCATAAGCACCCAAAATTAGCGGATTCATCCACAAGCTGTGTTTTACAGCCATCCTTAGTATCTATTCTCAGTTTGGCCGGAAACATCAGAGCAAAAGCGATCTTCCAATGATGTAAGAGATTCTTGCATTCCCTGAATCATTCACGTTTCTCTCTTGCTGAATTCGCAAAGTCTGGGAACAAGAAAATGTTGTGGTTCTTCCAAGAGAGCTTCCCTTTACTCCTCGCCTCACGTAACACAAGATCTTTATCGGATGATCTCAGGAATTTGGCCAGAATTGATCAGGGCTTGTCTCCCTCCGTGGATCTCCAACCTGGGACTCTGTGAGCTCACTCGATTTCCAGCTTATGGCCTGTTATGTCGAGCAGACTCAGGAAGAGCCCATCTAGGAATTTCACCATATCTTGGGCCTTCTTCATGCTCAGGAATTCCAACAATTCGCACGTTGTTTCGCCGGCTAGAATTCTCAAGGTCTTCCAGTTTTTCCAAAATGCATTCCAAATCTCCCTTGGTCGCTAGCGTATTAGCAGCTAATTCCCTCTCCGATGACTCCAGGTAATCGATCTGTCTCTCAACGTCCGACAATCTTGTAACCAACTCCATGGAAGTGATCGATCGACATATTACAGCAAGATCCTCCAAGTCTGCTACAACCTTCATCAGCATTGCCGACTCATTCATCAATTCACACCGGATTTCTTTCAGTTCACCGTCCGAATTGAGTCCGGGGCTTTCAGCCTGCCGCTGAGGGGAATCAGCTTTAGCATGTAAGTGTCTTTTAATATCTCCAGAGCCCGAGGATTTTAAATTCTTTGACATATTGTCTTCTTCAAACAGTTAAGTTTTATTCACTTTTGCACACATTCTCGCCAACTTTTTGTTTTCGTTGATTTTGTTGCTCTAAATAATCATTTACACATATGTGGGTAGTTGAAATGGAATTTCAAGCATTGTCAGCAGTATCCTATACTATTAAAACTATCTAAAACTATTTTAAACAGCATTTTCTTATTTTGTGTAACTTTAATGGGTAACATTTATGGTTGTATTTGTTAACATTAGTGTACTACTAGTTAATTTCTACATATGCTAGTCAGTTTATAAATTAAAATTGTATAAGTTAACATTAGTTAATACAATATGAACTAACATGAACGAACAATAAACAATTGTATTTTTATACACTGACATTAGATAAGATTAATAAATGTTGGAAAATTGTATGATACATTGTTAATGATACCTAATGCAAACCTTGTTGCAAAATGTTACCCAGTAATGATCATACTTGCAGTTTCCATGACCTCATATTAATTGAAATACTGGTTTATTTGTACTTTTAGAAAAAGGTTGAAAGGTGATAAAAATAAGGCGATAAAATGGTGACTTGTCACAGCACCTAAAATACACATATTCCCTTATGAATGCATGTACATTTTAACCTGACATCATCATGTTGGGGGAAAAAAACAATTGGACATTTTATTTGTCATCTACTGAGCTATACATTATAGTGCTTCTTTTTTTGTGCTTTCTATTAAAACAATCTGCTCATCACATTTGCAGTGGTTCTATGATGTTTTAAAGTTGACAATTTTCACACCAGGGGGCCCATTTTCATGATTTCGCCTAGGGCTTGGAGAATCACCTGGAAGCATTGATCTTGTGCTCGACGTAGCTCAAGCAGGGCCTGGTGTTGTACCTGATGCATGCTAGTGAGGGACTGGATTTCTTTGGCCAACGGCAAGGACTCCATGATGGCATACTAGCATCCTCAGATTTTTTAGACCTAATTATCACCCAGGGAAGAATACTTACCGCTTCCCATCTCCCTTGACAGACACTCAGCCAAGCCCTCACCACACTGGTATAACAACAGTGCCACAACAGTGCCGTCTGTTGTACAGGAGTGAAATAGTTTTTTGTTTCATCTTTTTATGGACTCTGTGTGAATAGAATTTCTGCCAGAAGTTCATCTCGTTAAATCATCACGGATTTGGTGTGAACAGGCCTTTAACCTTCAGTGTGCTGTCTGTATTCACTGGTCTCAGAACAGTTTGAAATGCACCATATTTTAATCCTAACTCCATATAAAGCCTCTGAAAACAACATTTTTCAGCTTTTGGATGAACATATTTATTCTCAATGTGAAAATGCACAGTAAATATATAGGAATGCATTTACTAATGTTAATTAATAGAATCATATTGCACAGTGATGACAAAATAAAATATAACAAAATGTATATTAAAATGAAGTGAAATGACCCACAGATGTGTTAATGTTGTGAGTTATTTAAAATAACTAACATGTTTTTTCTACTTTTGAGGACATGTAGTGCCAGTTTCCACATATGTGGACATCATGTTTATCAGCGCACTGACACGTGAAAAATGAACAGATTTTGTAATGCGGCATATCAAATGAAACTAGAGACTCTACTCTTTACAACCAAACAGGTTTCAATGAAAAAAACTTTAAGAGATTTCTTACCAGAGGCACTTTTGTTGGTGCTGCGTCTGTAGAAGCGCTTCAAGGAAATCTATGTCATGTTGTTGTGTCACGTGACTCGTGTGGGAGAAGTTAAACCTTTAAATCACAGACTAGAGTCTTGTGAACAGTATTCAGTCGGTTTTTATACATTTAAATTATGCGTTGCGTATAATTTATAATTTAAGCCAAAATACAACATCCATGCATGTGGATGTGGGGCCGCACAAGGTTAAGGGAACCAGGCTTACAGTCTTAACCAGAACGACAAATTTATCTAGTGTTCTAAGTATCTTTGGTTCAGTTTTTGTAGTACCTTTGTAGTTTGAGGCGGTTGTACACAGTTTATTTTGTCTTTATTTTAGTGTCCAGTGAGTTGGTTATCTGGTATAATGTAGTACACATTTACATGCTTCTGTTGTCTCTTTCCTTGTCCACATTTCTCACATAATCAGGGAACAGCTGAAAGTCTGATTGGGGCTGTGATATTAAAAGAAAAGCCTGAGGTTTTTTTTTTTTTATTATTATTTTTGCTGTAACAGCACTCAGATGTATATACGACTGACAGGAGCTTGTAGAAACCTTTCACTACATGTTGCTGATCTGCTGTTTGTGTTGTTTGTGTTTGTCAGGTGGAGGAAGTGGGGAACATCCTGATCGCAGTGAAGAATCTGGCAGAACAGTGTTATTTACATCACTACGGCGCTCTAGAAGACATGGACGTGTGCACTATGATGGATATGATAAAAGTACAATCACATTACACAATAATTCACATTCACGATTTATGGGTGAAGCCTTGTGAGGATCGGACGTGTGAACTGCGAGCTCTGCGCACTTTTTGTAATTAAATTTTTTTATTAAATCTTACAATAATAAAGAAAAGCAAAAACATATATATACAATCAACATTTAAACCCCACTGTTTGGTGTAATTTCTCATCTGAATTCACTTCTTTTTCAATAAAACATGACTTTTCTCTAATTTCACTCGTAGGCAGCTGTGCATTGCAAAAAAAACAAGCCAAAATGCATCATTACAACATGTTGAATGCATTTTAAGACATAAACAGACATTTTAATGCTGAAATCTGAAAGTCAACTCAGATCTGTTCAAAGTTTATCAAACATCTCACAAATATCCAAAAGCATCTTTTTAATCTCATAAAGCTGTTTGGTGTCATTTCACATCTGATTTCACTTCTTTTTCAATGAAACATAACTTTTCTCTATTTTCACTCATAGGGTGCTGTGCATTGCAAAAGATGTCGTGCATTGTCAAAATGCATCATTACAACATGTTTGAATGCATTTTAAGACATAAACAGTCATTTTAATGCTGAAAACCCCTCCCAATCCCCACCCCCCAACAAACATCCCCATGGTCACACATGAGTAAATATAAATAAAAAAAGCAAACAAACACACAAACAAAAATATAGATATATAATAATCATACTCAATGAAAACTATACTACTCTCTCCACGCCCCAACCTGAGAGCCCTCCAAAGACTCTAAATAATTGCCCCATTTCTGAATAAACAAATCTAAGTTACCCCATCTTCCAAATGACACCTCTTCAAAAGCAGCCACCCTCCCCATCTCTGTGCACCACTCCTGAAATGGGGCACACCAGCTGACCTCCAACCTCTCAAAATAATCTGCCTGGCGATCATCACACAGGTCAGAACCCAATTCTCTATGTGACTATTCCCCATATCGGTGACCGCCTCATCGCCCAAAATACAGAGTCTGGGGCAAAACGAAACCTGAGTGCCCAACACGTCACACACAAAAGGCAACATTTAAATAAATGTCTGAATTAAACACTCTGGACACTTTTGTCCATAATGCGTGCAAATGCGAGATAACTGGGTGTAACTTAACTTCTCCGTTTAGTTTGATAGAAAGGCTTTGCAATGGCGAAATAGGAGCAAGAACTTCCTGTTCAATACAAAACCAGGCAGGGGCTCTCTCAGGTGGAAGCGACTGTAAGGGGGAAGTCACCCACTGGCCCAAGGACGGTATCCAATGGCGTGGCTGAAGGTCTCCTGCGTGTTCTGTCTTATCGTGCGTGACATTAAATAATACTTTGATTATTTGATTTGAGTTCCATGTTTTTTATTAATCTTATCATTAATTCTTTTCTTTATTTCATCTGACTCCAATTATGAAAAACCTTGTTGATGTATCTATGCTCTGAATTTAGTAATTCTCTCTTCTAGACTGCATTTGTTACTTAAATGTTATTTGGGTCCTGTGCTGGTCAGACACAGGTCCTTTAACTACAAATTCATCAGTTTCAGATATTAGTAAGTTTTAGACTAAGTCCTTATAGGTTCTCGGCTTTATCCGTTTAGTCTTATTTGGCTAAGTTCTATTATAGATTCTCGGTTTACCGTTTAGCCCCAGTCAATTAAGTCCTGTTTTACAGGTTCTCGGTCCTACATTTAGTATTCCCATTTAATTCTACTTGGCTAAGTTCTATTATAGATTCTCGGTTTACCGTTTAGCCTCTTACATACTTAACTAATGGGTTACTTCTGAAGTAGCTTAATTAAGCCAACTCTGACCATAGATTTGTAGTTAACAAGAAATATACTAGAAAACAGTCCTGCAGAATGAATCATAATAACAATTTATTTACCAGGTAATAGTAATACATTCAAACAATCCAATTAAAATAATAAATCAAACTCAAAGCTATCAGTGAACCAAACGTAATAATATAATTAAAGTTGCATTCCATTCAAACATTTACCAAACATAAGAAATACAAATTGCAATTACCTGTTAGTGAAAAAACTACATGCTAACGACAACGCATGGGAGATCTGATTTACAGATTCCACAAGCTTCTCTGCCATCCCTCCTTAAGTACCAAACGATTCTATTGTTATTTCAGATGTGTGTGTTTGATGTTATTTAGGATTTGGTTTATAATTTAGGGAGTTGTAAGTCAACCTTTGATTGAGTAGGTTGTTTGATGTTTACAAAGAATACACCTAATCTGCATACAGCGTCTGGTCTCTGTGTGAGACTTGGGAGGGGCATGCCCCGGACAGAATACTGTATTTTACTAAGTTCTTAAATCTTACTTGTGATTTGACTTTGCTGAAAAGGAATGAGACCATTTTACCAGTCGCACTGAGACCTCTTGAATGATACCAAACATGTATGATCAGAAAACCTTTTACATTACAGAACAGGATAAGTCATAACTTAGTTTTTAGTGTCCTTAAGGTGACCTGAGGTGAGAGAGAGAGAGAGCAGATGTGAGTGTGATTTGCGTTTTATGGTCCCCAATCAGTAGGGTTTGTTTTCTCAGGTGGAGACGCTCCTCTGTGTGAGAGTTTTGTGACGTTGGTTCTCGCAGAATTCTTTGACTTTCCCGGAAGTAATGCAAACAATTCTGTGTCAGTCTTACACGAACAATAAGCCAAATGTCTGAGACCAAATGCATAGTAATAAAACAAAATCTTGGGTAGGCCTAGCCCACCTTTGTCAATCGGCCTATGTAACATATTGAAATGTAATCTGGGACGTTTACCATTCCAAATGAAGGACTTCGCTATGCTATCAACTTGCTTGAAATAAGAGAGGGGGACATCTACAGGGAGAGATTGTAGCAGGTAGTTGAATTTTGGAATACAATTCATTTTTAATCACATTAACCTTCCCAATCATCGATAAATGTAATGAAGCCCACCTGCCCACATTGCTCGAAAACCATTTTATTAAGGGGTCAAAATTAACTCTGACTAAATCACACAAATTTGCTGGAAATAAAATGGCCAAATACTTAATGCCTTGTTTGGGTCACTGGAAGGCACCCGGCTGGAAAGCTGTTTGCTGTCAGTATGCTGTCAGAGCCAAAGCTTCGGATTTAGACCAATTAACTCTGTATCATGAGAACTTAGAAAAGGAATTAATAATTCTGTGGAGGGCAGGCATAGATCTAGTGGGGTTGGAGACAAATAATAAAATATCATCTGCGTAAAGCAGAAGCTTATGCACCACACCTCCCGCCACCACCCCTGGAAAATCATCTTCCTTTCTTATCGTGGCTGCTAATGGTTCCAGGGCAAGACAGAACAATAATGGGGAAAGAGAGCAACCCTGCCGGGTGCCCCTGTCCAGAGTAGCCCTGGTGAGTTTAGAGGTGTTGCCACATACGGAGAAAAATAAATCATATAGTTGCCACTTTAATGAGTCCCTTTTGCAAAATTCTGATTTCCAACAAATGATAAAGACTGAAATCAGTGTTTACATGGAGACCAACTGGTTCTCAGTATCCTATGTGTGCGTGGCTTGGGAGGCACTTAAGGCTGTTCTTAGGGGTCGGATCATACAGTATGCCTCATTCACCAAAAAATCCAAAGCACGAGAACTCGTGGAGTTGGAAGGAAATATTAAAAGTGCCGAGGCAGAGCTGAAGCGCCGAATGTCATCTGATGGCCTCAGAGAATTGACCCTTTTGAAATACAGATAGAGTTGGGGGACAAAGCAGGAAGTTATTGGCTAGATAAATAAAACAGAGAGAGTCTTTTTCTATCATTCCTTCAGTGAAATCTGCTGGAGGTGAAATATTTACCTCGGCCATTGATATTAATAATGCTTTTAAAGAATTCTATCTTGATCTCTATAGTTCCACGTCTTCGTCTACTGATGAAGATATTAGAAACTTTGTGGAACCATTAGATCTCCCTAAATTGACGACTGAGCAAAAAAATTCTCTTGATTCTGAGATAACCTTGGAGGAGCTTGGCGAGGTAATTAAGGCCTTGCCTACAGGCAAGGCTCCAGGGCCAGATGGTTTTGCCGCTGAATTTTTTAGATCTTATGCTACAGAATTGGCTCCACTTTTGTTAGAAGTTGATACTGAATCATTAAAGAATGGAAAACTTCCGCCAACCATGACACAAGCCCGGATCAGTCTGATTCTTAAAAAGAACAAAGATCCAAGTGAGTGTAAAAGTTACCGTCCAATTCCCTGATCCAGCTAGATGTAAAAATTTTATCAAAAAATTTGGCTAACCGATTAAGTAAAGTTATGACATCTCTTATACATACAGATCAGATGGGGTTTATTCTGGGCCGCAGCTCTTCTGATGACATTAGGTGTCTCATCAATATCATGTGGTCAGTGGCGAATGATCAGACTCCGGTCGCTGCCATCTCACTTGATGCCGAAAAGGCGTTTGTTATGGTAGAATGATATTATCTTTTTATGGTTTTGGAAATATATGGGTTCGGAGATAATTTTATTTAATGGAATCATTTACTTTATAGACACCCGGTAGCGGAGGTACAAACAAATGGATTAATTTCAGATTATTTTACTCTGGATAGGGGCACCCGGCAGGGTTGCCCTCTTTCCCCATTATTGTTCTGTCTTGCCCTGGAACCATTAGCAGCCACGATAAGAAAGGAGGATGATTTTCCAGGAGTAGTGGCAGGAGGTATGGCGCATAAGCTCTTGCTTTACGGAGATGATATTTTATTATTTGTCTCTGACCCCAGTAGATCTATGCCTTGCCTCCACAGAATTATTAATTCCTTTTCTAAGTAAGTTTTCAGGATATAGAGTCAATTGGTCTAAATCTGAAGCTTTGGCTCTGACAGTGTACTGCCCAGAAACGTCTTTCCAGCCGGGCGCTTTCCAGTGGCCCAAACAGGGCATTAAGTATTTGGGTATTTTATTTCCAGCAAATTTGTCTGATTTAGTTAGTTAATTTTGACCCCTAAATAAAAAGGTTTTCGAGCGATGTGGGCAGGTGGGCTTCATTACATTTATCGATGATTGGGAAGGTTGATGTTATTAAAATGAATTGTATTCCAAAATTCAATTACTTGCTACAATCGCTCCCTGAAGATGTCCCCCTCTCTAATTTCAAGCATTTTGATAGCATAGCGAAGTCCTTCACTTGGAATGGTAAACATCCCAGATTACATTTCAATAAGTTACATAGGCCGATTGACAATGGTGGGCTAGGCCTACCCAAGATTTTATTTTATTATTATGCATTCGGTCTCAGACATTTGGCTCATTGGTGCTTCCACCTGAGAGAGCCCCTCCCTGGTTTTGTATAGAACAGGAAGTTCTTGCTCCTATTTCTCCATTGCAAAGCCTTTCAGTCAAACTAACCAGAGAAGTTATGTTACACCCCGTTATCTCGCACTTGAACTCGGTATGGACAAAAGTGTCCAGACTGTTTAATTCGGACATTTATTTAAATGTTGCCTCGAGCATATGGCTGAACCCTAAATTATGTATTAATAAGTCCCCTTTCTGCTGGTCAGAGTGGATTGTGAGGGGGGGTACTACACTCGGTGACCTGTATGAGAGTGGAGTGTTGAGATCTTTTGAAAATATGGTTCAACATTTTAGGATTCCCAGATCTCAGTTCTTTAGGTATTTACAGCTGTGCCACCTGCTCTGTACTATTTTTGGGAGTAACATACACCCCCCTTAAGCGGCAGATACTCTGGGAGAGGTGATTACTGCTTTTGGAAAAGGTCATGAGGCATCAGTGTATTACTCCCTGTTAATTCAGAGTCTGGGGGATGGAGCTTTAACTTCTATCAAGAGATTATGGGAGAAAGATTTCAACTTGGTATTGGAGGAGGGAGTGTGGGCTAGAATTCTAAAAAACATCAAGTCTAGAGATGCAACGGTGTGTCTGATGCAATTCAAGATTTTACATCGATTCTATTGGACCTCTTCTAGATTGTATAGGCTTGGTCTTAAAGACACACCCACCTGCCTGCGATGCCAATCAGAAGATGGAGAAACAACACAAATGTTTTTTGGTGGTGTGTTAAGATCCAGGAGTTTTGGTTGAGGGTTCAGAGTTTTATGTGTGACGTATTGGACGCTCAATTTTCATTTTGCCCCAGACTTCATTTGCCCCAGCGGTCATTAATATTGGGGATTCATTTAAAAAGTTGGGTGCTAGCCAGATTTATGATCAGCAGACAAATTATCCTCAGGGGGTGGAAGTCGGCTGGGGCGCCCTCATTTTGGGGGTGGTGCGGGGAGATGGGCGGGGTGGCAGCATTTGAGGAGGTGATTTTTAGAAGGGTAGGAAAATGGGATTTGTTTGATAGGAAGTGGGGTAGTTATTTGGCTTTTTTGGAGAGTTCTCAGGGAGGGGGATTTCTAGTTTAGATGTGTATGTGCATTCTTGTTGTTTTTGAAAGTATACTTTTTATTTATGTTTGTTTATTTATTTATTTATGTTCTAATTGTTGGTGACCACTGTAGTGCGTGTTTGTGTTGGGTAGGGGGTGGGGGGGAATATTCGGGGGGAGGGGTTTAATGTATATAACTGATTCTGTATTTTATGTTGTGTTTGTTTGTCTTATGAATGGAATCAATAAAAATTGTTAGTAATAAAATAATTCACATTCACACTGATGATGAACTTATTCATACAATGAAACTGAATAAAGAACATGTTTTATTTTTATTTTTTTATTTTTTTACAGGAGTTCATTGTAGAGAAAAGTGATCTGGTGAAGAGAGCAATGAGATTGTCAGACTCGAGAACAGCAACATCCATGAGAAACACGTCCAGTAAAATCCTTCTGAAGAGCTCCAGCAGACGTCTGAGACCAGACGTCTGAGTTCAGCCCGGATTGTCAGATAGATCACACACAAACGACGTTCACACTGCAGCTGAATGTGACCCAAATCTGATTTTCTGCTCAAATATGATTTTTTATGAAATTTTTAATTTAGCCCATATCCGTGTTTTGAATCACAATACACCAAACATAAAGAATCAAGAACACTTACTCAAACTGTGCTTCCCAAACAAATATGAATAAAAACCAGCCACTTGTCCTCGCAACACAAACATGAATTTTTTTTTTTTAATTAAAGATTAAGAGGGCAAACCATTTTTTAAATTGTTTTTAAATAACTTGCATGGAGAAATAGTTTATAACAAAACCAGCAACATCCAATAAGAAAATAAGAATTGTGAATTTTGAATTCATGGTGACTTTAAAATGAAGAAATTTGATGTACTTGAGTTGCCCAGTCAGAGTCCTGATCTCAAGCCTATTGAACATATGAGGAGAGACCTCAAAATTGCTGTTCATCATCGATCCCCAACTAACTTGATACAAGGAATGGGCTAATATTGCTCCATCACGTTGTGCAAACTTGATAGAGAATTATTCCAAAAAGACTGATGGTTGTAATAACTGCAAAAGTTGATTCAGCCAAGTATTAAGGTATTGGTTGAATACTTGTTAATTCTTGACATTTTGGTTATTGTTTTTATTATTATTATTATTATTATTATTTAATGCTTAATTTTTATTTTATGGGCTGCACTGTTGCAGAGTTCAGTGATTCACAAATAAATAAATAAAAAAAACAGTTGAATTACTCAATCTCAGGTTGTGCAAATCATTTGTGTGAAATGATGGTTAGGGGCTGAATATTTATTAAATGCACTTTATGCTGGAAATCAAGTGTACAAATGACAAATGTTGTTACACTACCGGTCAAAAGTTTGGGTTCACTTGACTGAAATATTTCTCATGATCTTAAAAATCTTTTGATCTGAAGGCGTATGCTTAAATGTTTGAAATTAGTTTTGTAGACAAAAGTATAATTGTGCCAACATATTAATTTATTTCATTATAAAACTAAATTTAATAATAAAAAAGTTTTTGAAATGGATGTCTTGGACCAAATAATAAAGAAAAGCAGCCAATAAGTGCCCAACATAGATGGGAACTCCTTCAATACTGTTTAAAAAGCATCCCAGGGTGATACCTCAAGAAGTTGCTTGAGAAAATGTCAAGAGTACATGTCTGCAAAATCTAGACAAAGGGTGACTACTTTGAAGATGCTCAAATATAACACAGTTTTGATTTATTTTGGATTTTGTTTAGTCACAACATAATTCCCATAGTTCCATTTATGTTATTCCATAGTTTTGATGACTTTACTATAATTATAAAATGTAAAAAAAAAAAAAAAAAAAAAAAAAAAAAACACGCATATATATACAGGTGCATCTCAATAAATTAGAATGTCGTGGAAAAGTTCATTTATTTCAGTAATTCAACTCAAATTATGAAACTCGTGTATTAAATAAATTCAATGCACACAGACTGAAGTAGTTTAAGTCTTTGGTTCTTTTAATTGTGATGATTTTGGCTCACATTTATCAAAAACCCACCAATTCACTATCTCAAAAAATTAGAATATATCATAAGACCAATAAAAAAACATTTTTAGTGAATTGTTGGCCTTCTGGAAAGTATGTTCATTTACTGTATATGTACTCAATACTTGGTAGGGGCTCCTTTTGCTTTAATTACTGCCTCAATTCAGCGTGGCATGGAGGTGATCAGTTTGTGGCACTGCTGAGGTGGTATGGAAGCCCAGGTTTCTTTGACAGTGGCCTTCAGCTCATCTGCATTTTTTGGTCTCTTGTTTCTCATTTTCCTCTTGACAGTACCCCATAGATTCTCTATGGGGTTCAGGTCTGGTGAGTTTGCTGGCCAGTCAAGCACACCAACACCATGGTCATTTAACTAACTTTTGGTGCTTTTGGCAGTGTGGGCAGGTGCCAAATCCTGCTGGAAAATGAAATCAGCATCTTTAAAAAGCTGGTCAGCAGAAGGAAGCATAAAGTGCTCCAAAATTTCTTGGTAAACAGGTGCAGTGACTTTGGTTTTCAAAAAACACAATGGACCAACACCAGCAGATGACATTGCACCCCAAATCATCACAGACTGTGGAAATTTAACACTGGACTTCAAGCAACTTGGGCTATGAGCTTCTCCACCCTTCCTCCAGACTCTAGGACCTTGGTTTCCAAATGAAATACAAAACTTGCTCTCATCTGAAAAGAGGACTTTGGACCACTGGGCAACAGTCCAGTTCTTCTTCTCCTTAGCCCAGGTAAGACGCCTCTGACGTTGTCTGTGGTTCAGGAGTGGCTTAACAAGAGGAATACGACAACTGTAGCCAAATTCCTTGACATGTCTGTGTGTGGTGGCTCTTGATGCCTTGACCCCAGCCTCAGTCCATTCCTTGTGAAGTTCACCCAAATTCTTGAATCGATTTTGCTTGACAATCCTCATAAGGCTGCGGTTCTCTCGGTTGGTTGTGCATCTTTTTCTTCCACACTTTTTCCTTCCACTCAACTTTCTGTTAACATGCTTGGATACAGCACTCTGTGAACAGCCAGCTTCTTTGGCAATGAATGTTTGTGGCTTACCCTCCTTGTGAAGGGTGTCAATGATTGTCTTCTGGACAACTGTCAGATCAGCAGTCTTCCCCATGATTGTGTAGCCTAGTGAACCAAACTGAGAGACCATTTTGAAGGCTCAGGAAACCTTTGCAGGTGTTTTGGGTTGATTAGCTGATTGGCATGTCACCATATTCTAATTTTTTGAGATAGTGAATTGGTGGGTTTTTGTTAAATGTGAGCCAAAATCATCACAATTAAAAGAACCAAAGACTTAAACTACTTCAGTCTGTGTGCATTGAATTTATTTAATACACGAGTTTCACAATTTGAGTTGAATTACTGAAATAAATGAACTTTTCCACGACATTCTAATTTATTGAGATGCACCTGTATATAGTAAAGAATGAGTAAGTGATCCTAAACTTTTGAACGGTAGTGTATATTGATGTAAAAATCACATAAAATCTGACCTGGTAGTTCACACTGAAAGCACATGGGGAAAAATCTGATACAGATACATACTTGTTTTCCCAATACATAGATAATAAATTAATTACCAACAAAAGCCTTCATCAGCTAACTAACAATGGAAAATGCATCTATGTGAACTTCTGCAGTTAATCCAAGATGAACGTCAAAGACATTAGTCATTAATCTTACAGTTCATATAAAATCTTTGTTTCAAACACTGACCCTTAACACTTAGTTTAATAATTTTAAACCATGACTTGCACTATACATAAGTAATATTGGCATTATATTCATGTTGTTTAACCAGAGGGAAACTGGCCCCCACAGTGAGTCTGGTTTCTCCCAAGGTTATTTTTCTCCATTAACCAACATCTTATGGAGTTTTGTGTTCCTTGCCACAGTCGCCTTCGGCTTGCTCACTGGGGTTCTAAATATAATTATTATTTAATTACTTATTTTTAAACACAATTCACAATCATATTTAATCAAACTACACAATGATGACTCTAAGATTTTATAGATTTTACAGTTTTATCTTCTGTTAATGCATGATCTTCTGTAAAGCTGCTTTGAAACCATGTGTGTTGTGAAAGGCGCTATACAAATAAAAATGACTTGACATTTTTTACTTTAAATCATCAAGTGGTTAAAACAACTTCTTTTACTAACCTCATGTGAATTCTACTCATAGAATGAGGCATGAAGTAATTGATAACACATTTTAATGTCACATTAATTAATGTTTTACATGTAGTCTCGAGCGTCCTCATATTTAAATGCTCCTCTAAACACCTCCCCCTGCAGTGTGGTTGGTGTCTGAATTAGGGGCGTTGTCCATTAAACAGATTGACAATGTTTATTGAATTTCTGAGTTTTTGTTCTTATAATAAAAAATTATATCAAAACCATTAATACATATGTCAGATACAAAATTTTGTTGAGAGGCTATTTGCTCAAACACATTCACAAACAAGGTGTTTCATCCTCTCATCTTTGTCACAAAAAGTATATATATATATATTTATATATATATACACACACACACTTATAGAAAGCATACTATTCCAGGGATCGCATTTGTGTAATATTTTAAAATACATCTCTCTAATTTTATTTCCCAATACATTTATGGGAAAGAGGCCAAACCATATTCCAGTTGACCTCATAAATATAGTATCCATCCATTGAATAAGGATATGCTGTGTTAGTTTTTCTGATTAAACAATTATAAACAAAGTGACTATTAAACCAGTTATTAGTAACCAATATTAGTAATTTCTTTCTTTTCTTCTTTTTTCCTTCTTTCTTTCTTTTTTTTTTTTTTTTTAGGGTTAGTTAGGGTTAGCGTATTTATTCAGATCAAGCATCCGGAAGGTAGCTCACAGGCAGCTCTCCAGCGCTAATTCAGTACAATAAATAATGCTATATACCAAAATCTTAAAATTATTTTAAGTTATGCAAGTCTTCCTGTTAAAATGATTATTTCAGGCATTGTGAGGAAAAACAGTTTAGCACCAGACCCTTTCTGTACTTCTGTGATTGTGTCATAATTGTGTTTGTTCAAAATGTTAAAAATGCAGTAAATGCAGACTCTAGAAGATATTGGTTTAGTATACTTCCAGTCATTACACATTTTTTATTTTCAATTAACATTTTTATTGATTCATAAAGATGACAAAGAAAAACAAAACATAAATACAATGAATCAACATTTAACTCCCACTACTACCCCAACCCCTCCCCAATCAACAACCCTACCCCGACCCCCAAGGAACATCCCCGTGGTCTCACATAAGCCCCCATACACACACACACACACACACACACACACTCATATATATATATATATATATATATATAGTAACAAAGAAAACCAGAAGTATTTTAGTCTAGTTTCAGTCATATTTCAGTCACATTTAGACACATGCAACATCAAGAAATCCAAGTGTTGCACTATAAGTAAATCATTGCTATGATTTTAACATAATAACACAAACCCTAAGTATCTGGAAAAAGAAGACTCGACACAATCAAAACTAGGTGGTATTATACTCACAAAGTAAGTACTTTATGCAGGTTATGCAGGCATATTACTGCAGACACCTTTTTTGAGGTATGTTTTTGTAGGCAATTAGTTTTTATAACATATTCAATGGTAATATGAAGGACAAATGAACACAGCATTGTCACCAAATACATGCCAAAATCCACAAGTCATTGGTCTATACTCAATCCTACGTTACCTTTGCCACTCATTTTCAGCTCCTTCACAACAATTTGATCGCCTATTAGCTTAATGAGTTCTTAATATAGCAACCTAATGTTACCACCAAGACATTAACCTTCCTCAATTTCTTTGCGGTTAGCCTTCATATGCCGCTTGAGGTTTGTTGTATTCTTTCCAGATATTGTGTGTCCACATTGCTTCCTTTCCAATATAACAAGCCATTTTTTTTTCTCAGCCTCATTATAGAGAAAATGGACCCAAATATCAGATCTTCTATTTCTCCCAAGTCCAACTGTTGCTGTCATTATTTAATGGTACTGTTATGGTGCTTGTATAGTGGTCACTATGAACTGAAGAGCAGCGTGAAGATTCTTTTATTTATTTGTATTTTATTGTATTTTTTATTTTTTTTATCCCCTTTTCTCCCAATTTGGAATGCCCAATAATCGCGACCACAAGGAGGTTACCCCATGTGACTCTACCCTCCCTAGCAACCGGGCCAATTTGGTTGCTTAGGAGACCTGGCTGGAGTCACTCAGCACACACGTGAACATTCTTGAAATTTGGGGTCACGTGACGCCATGCAAGAAGCAGACGTGTGAGCGACTGGTTCTGCGCACTTTGTTACTTTTTCAAATTATTTTCATGTTTAATTCAGTGAGATTTGATACACCCAGTTACATACTTGCTCTTTGAGGTAAACATGGCAAAGAAGTCAAAATCCTCAGACTCTGGATACATTAAAAGACACTTACGTGCTCCAGCTGAAACCTCTGGCGGGCCTGCGGACCGGGAACTCGATTTGGATGGCACGTCGGGAGAAGAAATCCAGCATCAACTGTCCAACATGATGCTGATGAAGGTTGTTGCTGACTTGGAGGATCTCGCTGTAATACGTCGATCGATTACGGCGACTGAAACAAAATTCTCTGAGTTGGTCACAAGAGTGGCAGAAGTTGAGAGACGGATTGATTATCTGGAATCATCGGAAAGGGAATTATCCACTAATCCGCCCACATCAAAAACAGATTTGGAATCCATTTTGGAAAAATTGGAAGATCTCGAAAATAGGAATCGAAGGAACAATATACGAATTGTTGGCATTCCTGAGCATGAAGAAGGCAGAGATATGGTGAAATTCCTGGACGAGCTCTTCCCGAGTCTGCTCGACATAACAGGCCATAAACTGGAAATCTAGTGAGCTCACAGAGTCCCGGCTCGCAGATCTGTTGAGGGAGACAGGCCCCGATCAATTCTGGCCAAATTTCTGAGATCATCCGATAAAGATCTCGTGTTGTGTGAGGCGAGGAGCAAAGGAAAGCTTTCTTGGAAGAATCACAATATTTTCTGGTTCCCGGACTTTACGAATTCGACAAGAGAGAAACGCGATCAGTTCAAGGAATGTAAGAAACTCTTACATCAACGGAAGATCGCTTTTGCACTGATGTTTCAAAAGCAAGCACTGTCTTTTATAAAAACAATGGGTGAGTAAGCCATTTGGGGTTTTTCATGTAGTTCCAGAGTGGATTAACTCGCTGTACTTACTCTGGCTGTCCGAGGAAGCTGGGCGCCATTTTTGTTTCTTTTTGCGCTAGCTCCGTCTAGAGGCTGGAGTTTGTTTTGTGGAATGACTCCTTCAAGAAACTTTTGCATGGACGGATGATTGCTTTTACACTGAAGTTCCCGGCCAGATTGAGAATGGATACTAAGAACGAATGCAAAATATCTTCATATCTACACAAAGGATGTCTTTTATAAAGCTGACGGACTGAGTAAGTCATGGCGTATTTTTTTATGCAGCCTCCAAGTGAATTTGACTCGCTCAATACACACCTGACCATTCGAGAAACCGGGGCGCCTGTTCTGTTTTTTTGTGCTGGTTCCGCATAGCGGCTGGAGCTTGTTTTGTTGAATAACACACCTTCGGGACAGTTTGGTTGAATCTGTTCGTTTTTTGTGCTTATGCCTCCTGAGTTTGTTTTTGTGGAATATTTTTAAGGGACATTAGAATGATTACGTCATCTGCCGAACTCATAACAACTGATTCACTGAACACTTGTCTCTCTGTCCGAGGAAACTGAACAGCTTTATATCAGCTGGAATTTGTTTTGTGGAGGATCACACCTTCGAGTCAGTTCTGTGAATCAATCTATGTGCTCTTTGTGTTTATTCTGCCTATTGGCTGGGGTTTATTTTACAAAGTATTTTCTGTTATGTAATTTTACCTTACAAAATATGTGCAGAAGCACCGGACATGAGCAATCCGATGGCAAAGTTGTCGCGGGGGCTCTCGTATGTGTACATGGACCCTTTGAGTTTAGAGAGATTGACACCGGTTGGCGCTGTCGTGCACGTGTAATGGGGAATGTGGTCTGTATAATCTTATTTTTGAAACACTATTTATTTTTTCTATTATACCAATATGTCAAATGTTAATGTGAATGGATAATCTCACTGTGTCTCTATTTGTGTGTGAGTTTCTGTGTGTGTGTGTGTGTGTGTGTATCTATGTGTGCGTGTATATCTGTGTGTGTGTGTTTCTGTGTGTGTGTGTTTGTCTGTGTGTGTGTTCATCTCTGTGTGTCTGAGTGTGTATCTATGTGTGTGTGCCTGTGTATGTTTGTATCTATGTGTGTGTGTGTGTGTGTCTCTTTGTGTTTGTCTATGTCTGTGTGTTTCTGTCTGTCTGTGTGTGTGTGTGTGTATCTATGTGTGTGTGTGTCTCTGTGTGTGTGTGTGTCTGTGTGTAACTTTGTGTCGGTGTGTGTCTGTGTGTGTGTCAATATGTGTGTCTGTCTGTATCTATGTGTGTGTGTGTGTCTGTCTGTCTATGTGAGTCTGTGTGAATGCGTGAGTGTGTGTGTGTGTGTCTGAGTGTGTGTGTGTGTGTGTGTGTGTGTGTGTGTGTGTGTGTGTCTGAGTGTGTGTGTCTGTCTGTGTGAGTGACTGTATCTATGTATGTCTGTGTGTGTGTGTGTGTGTGCGTGAGTGAGTGCGTGAGTGTGTTTCTATGTGTGTGTCTGTGTGTGTATCTATGTGTGTGTGTGTCGGTCTGTCTGTGTTTTTCTGAGTGTGTGTGTGTGTGTGTGTGTGTGTGTGTCTGTCTGTCTGTCTGTCTGTGTGTGTGTTTCTCTCTGTGTCTGTGTGTATCTATGTGTGTGTCTGAGTGTGTGTGTATCTATGTGTGTGTGTGTGTCTGTGTGTGAGTGTGTCTGTCTGTGTATATCTATGTGTGTGTGTCTGAGTGTGTGTGTATCTGTCTGTGTGTGTCTGTGTGTGTGTATGTGTCTGTGTGTGTGTATCTATGTGTGTGTGTCTGTGTGTGTATGTATGTGTCTGTGTCTGTATCTATGTGTGTGTGTCAGTCTGTCTGTGTTTTTCTGAGTGTGTGTGTGTGTGTGTGTATCTGTGTGTGTGTGTGTGTCTGTGTGTGAGTGTGTCTGTCTGTGTGTGTCTGTTTCTGTCTGTGTATATCTATGTGTGTGTGTCTGAGTGTGTGTGTATCTGTCTGTGTGTGTCTGTCTGTGTGTGTGTTTCTCTCTGTGTCTGTGTGTATCTATGTGTGTGTCTGAGTGTGTGTGTGTGTATCTATGTGTGTGTGTGTGTGTGTGTGTCTGTGTCTGAGTGTGTGTCTGTGTGTGTGTATCTGTCTGTGTGTGTGTGTGTGTGTGTGTGTGTGTGTGTGTGTCTGTGTGTGTGTGTGTCTATGTGTGTGTGTATGTATGTGTCTGTGTCTGTATCTATGTGTATGTGTCGGTCTGTCTGTGTGTTTGTGTATGGCGTGCCAAATGGTTCAAAAATAAGACTAATGACTTGCCGAGGGAAGCCACTCAGCTATTGAGAGCAGCTATTGAGTCACTCACTGATAGAACGGCGCTGACTACTGAGAAGCCGGTGGTGCATCTGGATAGGCTACTCACTCTCCTCACGCAGCCGGCAACCCACACACCTAATGCAGCTCGGACTCACTCTCCTCACGCAGCTGGCGACCCACACACCTAATGCAGCTCGGACTCACTCTCCTCACGCAGCTGGCGACCCACACACCTAATGCAGCCGGTGACTCACTCTCCTCACTCAGCCAGCGACCCACACACCTAATGCAGCTCGGACTCACTCTCCTCACGCAGCTGGCGACCCACACACCTAATGCAGCCGGTGACTCACTCTCCTCACGCAGCCAGCGACCCACACACCTAATGCAGCTCGGACTCACTCTCCTCACGCAGCTGGCGACCCACACACCTAATTCAGCCGGTGACTCACTCACCTCACTCAGCCAGCGACCCACACACCTAATGCAGCCGGCGACTCTCCTCACGCAGCGGAGGACTCACTCTCCTCATGCAGCCGGCGACCCACACACCTAATGCAGCCGGGACTCACTCTTCTCACGCAGCTGGCGACCCAAACACCTAATGCAGCCGGTGACTCACTCTCCTCACCCAGCGGAAGACTCACTCTCCTCACCCAGCGGAAGACTCACTCTCCTCACGCAGCCGGTGACTCACTCTCCTCACCCAGCGGAAGACTCACTCTCCTCACCCAGCGGAAGACTCACTCTCCTCACGCAGCCGGTGACTCACTCTCCTCACCCAGCGGAAGACTCACTCTCCTCACGCAGCCGGCGACCCACACACCTAATGCAGCCGGCGACTCACTCTCCTCACGCACCGGAGGACTCACTCTCCTCATGCAGCCGGCGACCCACACACCTAATGCAGCCGGCGACTCACTCTCCTCACGCAGCGGAGGACTCACTCTCCTCACGCAGCCGGCGAAGCACACACCTAATGCAGCCGACGACCCACACACCTAATGCAGCCGGGACTCACTCTCCTCACGCAGCCAGCGACCCACACACCTAATGCAGCCGGCGGCTCACTCTCCTCACGCAGCCAGCGACCCACACACCTAATGCAGCTCGGACTCACTCTCCTCATGCAGCTGGCGACCCACACACCTAATGCAGCCGGTGACTCACTCTCCTCACGCAGCCAGCGACCCACACACCTAATGCAGCCGGCGGCTCACTCTCCTCACGCAGCCAGCGACCCACACACCTAATGCAGCTCGGACTCACTCTCCTCACGCAGCTGGCGACCCACACACCTAATTCAGCCGGTGACTCACTCACCTCACTCAGCCAGCGACCCACACACCTAATGCAGCCGGCGACTCTCCTCACGCAGCGGAGGACTCACTCTCCTCATGCAGCCGGCGACCCACACACCTAATGCAGCCGGGACTCACTCTTCTCACGCAGCTGGCGACCCAAACACCTAATGCAGCCGGTGACTCACTCTCCTCACCCAGCGGAAGACTCACTCTCCTCACCCAGCGGAAGACTCACTCTCCTCACGCAGCCGGTGACTCACTCTCCTCACCCAGCGGAAGACTCACTCTCCTCACCCAGCGGAAGACTCACTCTCCTCACGCAGCCGGTGACTCACTCTCCTCACCCAGCGGAAGACTCACTCTCCTCACGCAGCCGGCGACCCACACACCTAATGCAGCCGGCGACTCACTCTCCTCACGCACCGGAGGACTCACTCTCCTCATGCAGCCGGCGACCCACACACCTAATGCAGCCGGCGACTCACTCTCCTCACGCAGCGGAGGACTCACTCTCCTCATGCAGCCGGCGACCCACACACCTAATGCAGCCGGGACTCACTCTCCTCACGCAGCCGGCGAAGCACACACCTAATGCAGCCGACGACCCACACACCTAATGCAGCCGGGACTCACTCTCCTCACGCAGCCGGCGACCCACACACCTAATGCAGCTGGTGACTCACTCTCCTCACGCAGCGGAGGACACACTCTCCTCATGCAGCCGGCGACCCACACACCTAATGCAGCCGGGACTCACTCTCCTCACGCAGCCGGCGACCCACACACCTAATGCAGCCGGTGACTCACTCTTATGTGATTAAGCAACTACACTGAAGTTGGTATTCAAGTTTATATTACATATATGATGGTATGAGTAGAGTAACATAGTTGTACCAATGTACTTATAAAATTAAGAAGCTAAGGCTTCTTTTTGCACTGTGTAATATAATGACAGCCATGAATGCACACTTGAAAATTTACTTGAGTTTAACTTGCCAATATGATTCACGGCATTTTGTTTTCATGCAAACAAAAAACACTACTACTGCAGCTTTCTGACCCATTTTCTAGTTTCCAATCAACTATATAGTTTTTAAAGGGATAGTTCACCCAAAAATGAACATTCTGTCATCATTCACTCATGTCATTTCAAACGTATGACTTTCTTTCTTCTGTGGATATTTTGAAGAATGTCTGTTTTTTGTCCATTCAGTCAGTGGGGTCTAAAACATTGCACTTCAAAATATCAAACATATAAAACATTCTTCAAAATATATTTTGTGTTCTGCAGAAGACAAGTCATACAGGTTTGGACTGACAGGATGACAATTTTAATTTTTTTGGGGGAACTTTTCCTTTAAAATATTAGCAAGCAAATGTTTTGTAAGCATCAGATTAGTACATCAGAGGTTGCATTCATGTTTTAATTTTTTTTTATCAGCTAACAACAGATGCAAACACATCATAATAACCAATTTCCTTGAAACAGTTAACTAGCTGGAACAGTTTCTATTTCAGGTCATATCTACATGCGGTGATCTTTTGATGGAAAAGCGAGGCCACTATAGTTCTAAATGCTGTTGTCTCAGCCATAAACACCTACAGCATATTCAAAGTGTGTTTGATCCATATTGCAAACAAAACTGGAAAAGCTCTTATCTGATTGTCTGGATTTACTCAACTTCTGTTAAAGCACAGAGCACACAGGCTTGTGTTTATTTATTTATTTATTTGGCTATGGGCTTGAACAGAGAATATGTTATATAATTTCTTAGTTTTACTTCAGGGAGTTTAACATTATGCATCATTGCATAATAAATCATTCCTAAATGACAGCAAAAACCATGTTTGTGATTTCTAAATACAATTAGCCTGATATTACGAAAAATAGTTAGAC
This sequence comes from Myxocyprinus asiaticus, assembly GCF_019703515.2. NCBI lineage: Eukaryota > Metazoa > Chordata > Actinopteri > Cypriniformes > Catostomidae > Myxocyprinus > Myxocyprinus asiaticus. The sequence continues at coordinate 322,304 of NC_059360.1, forward strand.
CATCTCAACAGATTAGTCAACTTTTATTTTATTTTTAAAACAAGTCAAGACACATGTCAGCATACGAAGCAAACGACTGGCAAATTTAATTAAACATAATTCTAAACTCTGACAATAGTTTATGAAATTCCAAAAAAAAAAATTTAAATCCGAGAATACCAAATACAGAAACTGACGGCGGGAAATGTGTGGTGTTAGATACTCTGTAGTGTTTACGAGTCGACTCCAAAAGAGTCGATTCCTTGACTCTAAATAGTGTTGGAGTCGACTTTAGTACATAAACTCCCTTTCTGTGTGTGGATGTTGAGTGCAGTACATCAGCAAGGAGTTAATTAAATAAAGTACGAAATTCAGATGCTGACGTTCGCTGATGGTGAAACATAGATTTGCGAAGAAATGAAGTTCCCTATCTGTCACTCACTCGACATCGTTTCGATGTAGTGACACTAGGGGTCACTCTTGGGAACCCGAGACACCTCTGGTCTTTGATAAAAGGCCAATGAAAATTGGTGAGTGGTATTTGCATGCCACTCCCCCGGACATATGGGTATAAAAGGAGCTGGTATGCAAACACTCATTCAGATTTTCTCTTCGGAGCCGAACGGATCTGACGGCGCATTTCAGCAGCTTCTCCCTCCTCTGCACTGGTGCACTGCAGAGAACACCCCTGGGCGCTTCGGCAGAAAACAAGAGAGTATATTTTCTGAAAGAGCTTTTTTCCTCTAAAAGAGTATATATTTCTCTAAAAGAGCGGCGCACACGGAACGTCTTTTTAAAGACACGTCTTTTTAAAGATGCCTTTCCGATTGTGTGTTATTCCTGGTTGCGGTCGTTATCTCTCAACTTCAGATGGTCATGATCGCTGTCTTTCATGTCTGGACGCGACCCACATGGAGGCAGCGTTTGTGGATGGTTCATGTTCTCATTGCAAGAACCTCGGTCCTTCTACCTACGGGTATGAGGCCAGCGCGGCTAGCACTGGGGTCGATTTGGGGACCCCAATGGGATCGCCTCCACCAGGTATCCCCCCGCGGACCTCCCATTCCCCAGCACGCTCATCTGCCCCAGTCAGGCTTCCGGATGAGTTCACCGGCTCGTCTCATGGCGAGTCTGGCTTCTTGTTCGGAGCCCGCGAAGATGATGAGCTCTAAAGCGCAGCATCGGAGAGCGGGCTTGTCCAGTCGGATGCAGAAGCCTCAGCTGGGCTTCCCCCCTCAGGGATGACTGCCCAGTCACAGGCTGATGCCGAAATGACGGACATGCTTTCCCGGGCGGCTGCGAGCGTCGGGTTAGAGTGGAATGCTCCACTCTCCCCTGAACCCTCGTGGCTTGATGATTGGTTCCTGGGCTCGCAGCACCGCTCAAAGCAGCCACGCCCCGCTCCAGTGCCATTCTTCCCGGAAGTGCACGAGGAGTTGACGAAAACGTGGGAGGCACCTTTTACTGCCCGGCCCCGATTCTGCAGTTCCCCCGCTCTCACTACCCTCGATGGCGGGGTGGCCAGGGGATATATGCCCGCAGAGCGCCGCCACCTGGCACGGATGCCCTAAGCTCCCGTCCAAGCCCTGTAGGCTCACGTCGTCCCTGACTGCTAAAGCCTACAGCGCTGCTGGACAAGCAGCCTCTGCCCTGCACACCATGGCTCTCCTGCAGGTCCACCAAGCCAAGGCGTTGAAAGAACTGCACGAGGGTAGTTCCGCCCCAGATTTGATGCAGGAACTGCGCTCGGCGACCGACCTCACTCTCCGAGCGATGAAGGTCACGGCGCGGTCTCTCGGGCGGATGATGGCCACACTAGTGGTCCAGGAGCGCCACCTTTGGCTCAACCTGGTCGAGATGGGTGAGGCCGACAAGACACAGTTTCTTGCTGCCCCCATTTCCCAGGCTGGCCTATTCGGCGACACCGTCGAGGATTTTGCCCAGCAGTTCTCGGCAGTGAAGCAGCAGAAGGGCTCCCAAGAGTGACCCCTAGTGTCACTACATCGACACAACATCTCGTTCCCTCCATCAGGGAACGGAGGTTACACAAGTAACCATGACGGTTTCCTCTCAACTGCATCGTAAGGGTTCATACATTACTGGAAGCTTTTCAACATTGTGTACGCTGCGGTCATCTGGTGGTCAAAACGATGAATAACACCTAAGAAACTGCTGTGTCTCTTTACAGATGCTGGTTTCACATCTGGTTCTGCAACTGATTCTTATTTTAAATAACTAAAAGTCATTTGTTGAAGTGATTAAGTCATTAGGTTGTACTGGAACTAATATAAGTCAATTAAATAAAACAAATTCATAAAAAGAAAATCTGCGATCCGTCTATTTAACCATGCCTCAGTCCTTCTCCTTCATCTGTTATTTCATAGGCTCATATAGGCTTCCTATAAGAATTATAATATAAAAAAAAAAACATTATAATGATTTAGAGTAAGGAAGACCACCCTGGGGTTGCTTGAACCAGATACTGAAGCAGTCACGTGGTTTTCAGGCGTTGGACGTCGTAGATCATGCTTTTGATAAAAAAAATTAAAATAAAGCTCTGATACAGCATTTCAATGAAAAATGCCATGGAAGGCTCAAGGGGTGGAGCCATGGCAGACAGAGCCGTGGTAGGCTCGAGGGGCGGAGCCATGGTAGGTGGAGCCGTGGGAGGCTTGAGGGGTGGAGCCGTGGTAGGCGGAGCCGTGGGAGGCTCAAAGGGCAAAGCCATGGAAGGCGGAGCCGTGGGAGGGTCAAGGGGTGGAGCCATGGAAGGCAGAGCCATAGGAGGCTCAAGGGGCAAAGCCGTGGAAGGCAGAGCCATGAGAGGCTCGAGGGGTGGAGCCGTAGCAGGCGGAGCCGTGGAAGGCAAAACCGTGGTAGGCTCAAGACTAAGAGTCCAGGATGACTGGGAAATGACCTCAGTGGTCGCGAACATGAGCAGAGTCTCGGGAGCGACCTCTGTGGTTGCGGGCATGGACAGAGACTCGGGAACGACCTCTGTGGTCGTGGGCATGGACAGAGACTCGGAAACTACCTCTGTGGTCGTGAGCATGGACAGAGACTCAGGAACGACCTCCATGGTCACGTATGTAGGCAGGGACTCAAAGACAACCTCTGTGGTCGTGAACATGGACAGAGACTTGGAAATGACTTCTGTTGTCGAGTACACAGGCAGAGACTCAGAGATGACCTCTGTGGTCGTGTACATAGGCAGGGACTCGGAGACGACCTCTGTGGTCGTGTACATAGGCAGGGACTCGGAGACAACCTCTGTGGTCGTGTACATAGGCAGGGACTCGGAGACGACCTCTGTGGTCGTGTACATGGGCAGAGACTCTGAGACGACCTCTGTGGTCGTGAACATGGGCAAAGACTTGGAAACGACCTCCGTGGTCGAGTACATGGGCAGAGACTCGGAGATGACCTCTGTGCTCGTGAACAAAGGCAGAGACATGGCATGGAGCAGATTCAGATGTGTCTGTGACATGGAGTGGAGCAGACACAGATGTGGCTGTGACATGGAGTGGAGCAGACTCAGATTTGACTGGGACATGGTGTGGAGCAGACTTAGGCATGATGGTGATGTGGCGTGGAGAGGATTCAGGCGTGGCTGACTTGGAAGCCGGGATCGGGATTGATTGAGGAGGATCCACTGAAGCGAATGTCTCTAATACCAGCTCAACAGATTCCTCCCATGTGTAATCTCCGGTCGCCGGCAACTCCCTCCACTGGTGTTCAATGAGTCCGATTTGATACATGGATTTTAGGGTAGAATCAGAAAACTCTGTGTATCTGGCAGGGAATCATGGGAAATGTAGTCCAGGGGGAAACAGATGACAGAGGCTAAACACAGGGCAGACAACAGTGAATCGTAACAGTAATATTTCATTGTAATGTAAATAAAATGTATTATTAGGGTGATACCTTTATAGTACGGAAGTAAAAGTAGGTTCTTTGAAAAAAGTACAAAAAATTTCAACTTTATTATAATCTACAGAATTTAATTTTAAACAGCTATTGTCTTGCCTTTAGAACCTGGGAGTGTTGCTGCAAAGCATTTGTTTGTAAAAATGAACAACATTTATTTAAGGGACATCATAAAACAACCCAATTGCATCAGAGTGAGTCGCCGGCTGCCTGAGGAGAGTGAGTCACCGGCTGCATTAGGTGTGTGGGTCGCCGGCTGCCTGTGGAGAGTGAGTCTTCTGCTGCGTGAAGAGAGTGAGTTGCCAGCTGCGTGAGGAGAGTGAGTTGCCGGCTGCATGAGGAGAGTGAGTCCTCCACTGGGTGAGGAGAGTGAGTTGCCGGCTGCGTGAGGAGAGTGAGTCCTCCACTAGGTGAGGAGAGTGAGTTGCTGGCTGCGTGAGGAGAGTGAGTCCTCCGCTGGGTGAGGAGAGTGAGTCGCCGGCTGCATTAGGTGTGTGGGTCGCCGGCTGCATGAGGAGAGTGAGTCCTCCGCTGCGTGAGGAGAGTGAGTCGCCGGCTGCATTAGGTGTGTGGGTTGCCGGCTGCATGAGGAGAGTGAGTCCTCCGCTGCGTGAGGAGAGTGAGTTGCCAGCTGCGTGAGGAGAGTGAGTTGCCGGCTGCATGAGGAGAGTGAGTCCTCCACTGGGTGAGGAGAGTGAGTTGCCGGCTGCATGAGGAGAGTGAGTCCTCCACTAGGTGAGGAGAGTGAGTCGCTGGCTGCGTGAGGAGAGTGAGTCCTCCGCTGGGTGAGGAGAGTGAGTCGCCGGCTGCATTAGGTGTGTGGGTCGCCGGCTGCATGAGGAGAGTGAGTCCTCCGCTGCGTGAGGAGAGTGAGTCGCCGGCTGCATTAGGTGTTTGGGTCGCCGGCTGCGTGAGGAGAGTGAGTCACTGGCTGCATTAGGTGTGTGGGTCGCCGGCTGCCTGTGGAGAGTGAGTCACCGGCTGCATTAGGTGTGTGGGTCGCCGGCTGCCTGTGGAGAGTGAGTCTTCTGCTGCGTGAAGAGAGTGAGTTGCCAGCTGCGTGAGGAGAGTGAGTTGCCGGCTGCATGAGGAGAGTGAGTCCTCCACTGGGTGAGGAGAGTGAGTTGCCGGCTGCGTGAGGAGAGTGAGTCCTCCACTAGGTGAGGAGAGTGAGTCGCCGGCTGCATGAGGAGAGTGAGTCCTCCGCTGCGTGAGGAGAGTGAGTCACCGGCTGCATTAGGTGTTTGGGTCGCCGGCTGCGTGAGGAGAGTGAGTCACTGGCTGCATTAGGTGTGTGGGTCGCCGGCTGCCTGTGGAGAGTGAGTCACCGGCTGCATTAGGTGTGTGGGTCGCCGGCTGCCTGTGGAGAGTGAGTCTTCTGCTGCGTGAAGAGAGTGAGTTGCCAGCTGCGTGAGGAGAGTGAGTTGCCGGCTGCATGAGGAGAGTGAGTCCTCCACTGGGTGAGGAGAGTGAGTTGCCGGCTGCGTGAGGAGAGTGAGTCCTCCACTAGGTGAGGAGAGTGAGTCGCTGGCTGCGTGAGGAGAGTGAGTCCTCCGCTGGGTGAGGAGAGTGAGTCACCGGCTGCGTGAGGAGAGTGAGTTGCCGGCTGCATTAGGTGTGTGGGTCGCCGGCTGCATGAGGAGAGTGAGTCCTCCGCTGCGTGAGGAGAGTGAGTCGCCGGCTGCATTAGGTGTGTGGGTCGCCGGCTGCGTGAGGAGAGTGAGCCACCGGCTGCATTAGGTGTGTGGGTCGCTGGCTGCGTGAGGAGAGTGAGTCACCGGCTGCATTAGGTGTGTGGGTCGCCAGCTGCATGAGGAGAGTGAGTCCGAGCTGCATTAGGTGTGTGGGTCGCTGGCTGCGTGAGGAGAGTGAGTAGCCTATCCAGATGCACCACCGGCTTCTCAGTAGTCAGCGCCGTTCTATCAGTGAGTGACTCAATAGCTGCTCTCAATAGCTGAGTGGCTTCCCTCGGCAAGTCATTAGTTTTATTTTTGAACCATTTGGCACGCCATATTTGTGTGTGTCTGTGTGTTCATCTGTGTATGTGTCTGAGTGTGTATCTGTGTGTATGTGTATCTGTGTGTGTTTCTGTCTGTGTGTAACTGTGTGTCGGTGTGTGTGTGTGTGTGTGTGTGTGTGTGTGTGTGTGTGTGTGTGGGCAGGTTTAAGTGGTTTACTTTTTTTTAGGTTACAAACTGGTAATTAAAAGGGTATTATGCTATTAATGTGGTTTATGAGGACATTTCTAGTGTCCTCATAATTCAAATCGCTTAAAAAACATACTAAATGATGTTTTATTGAAAATGTAAAAATGCAGAAAGTTTTTTGTGAGGGTTAGGTTTAGGGGTAGGGTTAGGGTTAGGGGATAGAATCTATAGTTTGTACAGTATAAAATCATTACGTCTATGGAGAGTCCTCATAATGATAGCTGCACCAACATGTGTGTGTGTGTGTGTGTGTGTGTGTCTGTGTGTGGATGTGTCTCTGTGTGTGTGTGTGTCTTAGTGTGTATGTCTGTCTGTGTCTGAGTGTGTGTGTGTGTGTGTGTGTGTGTGTATTTGTCTGTATGTGTGTCTGTCTGTGTCTGTGTGTATGTGTATGAGTGTGTCTGTTTGTGTGTGTGTCTGAGTGTGTATATCTGTGTGTCTGTCTGTGTCTGAGTGTGTGTGTGTGTGTGTGTGTGTGTTTGTGTGTGTATGTGTGTGTGTGGCGGAGGGATTTCTCCAGTTATCCGGTCTTCCGCCCAGTTTTCCGCTGTGATTCGCCTGCGCTGAAAATGGAGTTCTCGTAAAACAGATCCCTCAAACTTCCCATGAAGAATTCCCGTTCTTTGGCATATTCCTGTGGCATATTTCATTCGAATCCAAGATTTCTCTTCGCCTCCAGTCTCTGTGAGTGTATTGAGGAAGTGTAAATAATCGAGGCGTTGAGTTTAATGCTGCAAGTGTGCCGTATGAAGTTGTCTATGAAGGGAGTCGCTTGATCGGTTCATGTGGATTTTCCAAACTCGCTGTTTCTGGGATTTCGGGATTTTTTTCACATCAGGATGAGGAAGATGCCGATGATTTCCCCGCTGGATGTGATTTATTGGTCAGATCGATTTAAGTATTGTTTTCATTGGTTTCATGCACCCGTCAGTGTTTTGGGCTCTCGTGCGGCATGCTCGACTGCGGATCGGAGGGGTTTGTGTCAATAACGAGCTTTCATGGTGATATGATGGTGAAAATGGAGATATTTGCGCATTATTTCCCCGACGTGAGCGCGAGCTCCATGTTATTGCCAGGATTTGGATCCCCGTGAGAAGAAAATGAGCGAAGAATCAAATCCAAACAGCGAGTGAGTGCACACAGACACACACACACACACACACACACACACACACACACACACACACACATCTGCACTGAAGATCTGATTATATCTTCACGTAATCTGATCAAATAGGTTATATTTGCAGTCTGATCATATAAAAATAATATATCAACCACTATAAACATGTCACAAATTCATTTATTACAATGTAATTAATGTATTATTTGCCGTTATCCTGAACGATTTCACATTTACTACTGATAAAATGTCAGTCAGTAGTGTTGTAGACTATGCCATCTCAAATTAAAATAATGACTTTGTCACTTAGGAAATAAATATCATGATCTACATGTTAGTATTATGTAAAAAAGACATTTGCAGGTGCTGTTGCTGCTCAGCTCATATATATATATATATATGTTTATATTATATAATCCTGTATATATTTGGGCTGTATGGAGGGATAACGCTCAGTGTCATGTTATGTAGTTTGATCCCATTAGCGCAGTGTCAGGCTGTTCTCAAACCCTAGTGAGGTGACTATTTAAGTTTGACACGCAGCCGCAGACTCGCAGCAGAGCGCGCGACGCCATGTTTTTCTCAATCATCACGAGCCTCATTCATAAAATCACAGAAACATTCGCAGCGCTGCGGATTAAAGAGCGACACGTTTACTGTACAAAGCTCGCTGTGTCTCTGTTTGCCCGGATGTGAGCGATATTTATGTGAATGTTCGCGTTTGAAGCGCCACTTGTTGACAGAGGGAGACAGAGCTGTGCTCATCACGTGACCCGCCTCCATTCATAAAGAACCCGCGTGTCCATTCTCTCTCTCTCTCTCTCTCTCTCTCTCTCTCTCTCTCTCTCACACACACACACACACACACACACACACACAACACACACACTCACAACACACACACACAACCCCCCCCACACACACACAACACACACACACTCACTCACACACACATACACAAACACACACATACACAAACACTTACACACACAGACACACACACACACAACACACATACACAAACACACACACACACACACACACATACAGACACACTTACACACTTACACTCACACAACACACACACACACACACTCACACAACACACACACACTCACACACACACACACACACAACACACACACTCACACAACACACACACACATTCACACAACACACACACACTCACTCACACACACACACAACACACACACACGGACACACATACACAAACACACATACAGACACACTTACACACACACGGACACACACTCACACAACACACACACACTCATACACACATACACAAACACACACACATACAGACACACTTACACACACACACACACACACACACAGACACACTTACACACACACACATACACACACACACAGACACACTAACACACACACACACACACACACATACAGACACACTTACACACTTACACACACACAACACACACACACACACACTCACACAACACACACACACTCACACACACACACACACAACACACACACACTCACACAACACACACACACATTCACACAACACACACACACTCACTCACACACACACACAACACACACACACGGACACACATACACAAACACACATACAGACACACTTACACACACACGGACACACACTCACACAACACACACACACTCATACACACATACACAAACACACACACATACAGACACACTTACACACACACACACACACACACACAGACACACTTACACACACACACATACACACACACACAGACACACTAACACACACACACAGACACACTTACACACACACACACACACACAGATCTACTACCATACAAAGACAAAACTCAGTAATGCTAAAACTGAGAAAAACTGCTTTAAAATGTTGCAGTTGTTCAGCCAGTTGTGTATTATAAAATAGTCTCAGTCTGTTTTCTCTGAATCTGAGCATAGTTGAGAGAAACCGGTCTGCCACAGGACAAATCATGACTCCATTTCACTCACAACTCAGTTTGACTGAATTTTTAGTTACTGTGCTTTTCCCTGTGAAGGGGGTGATTTGTCCCCCCCCATCATTCATCTGTGCTTGTTTATATATTTGTATTTTAAATCAAATCAAATCAAAATCAAATCACTTTTATTGTCACACAGCCATATACACAAGTGCAATGGTGTGTGAAATTCTTGGGTGCAGTTCCGATCAACATAGCAGTCGTGACAGTGATGGGACATATACCAATTTACAATAACATCAAATACAATAACATTTTATTTGAGATACTTTGCAATTCTGTGAGATTTAGAATCCACGGTTGAAAAATATTTTTATATTCAAATATTTTATTTGCACGTGGCAAAAATATTATGTATAATGTATAAATATATAATATAAAAGAGTGTTTTGTAAGATTTTGTAAGCCTAAATGGGAAAACTCTGTGTGGGTACTGGAGGTGTTGCTATGGTTACGGACGTTGCCTGCATGGTGCTTTAATGGCCAGGTGTCGTGGACTGAACATGAAACTGAAGCTTAAACACACAAATTCGATCTACCAGACTCATATCCATGAAAAAAGAGACTTAAATGGTCTGTTTGGCAGCATTAAATGACTGACTGAAGATGACAGATGTAAAACAAGCAGACAGAAGTCATAGAAAGATACACATCCTGCAAATGGGACAGGATGCTCCACTAGTCGTCCACAAACAAACTAGTAAGTTTAATATTTTTAGCTGTGGTGATTTTAGAGTGATGAATTAAAGATGGCACTTTTTGTACTGTTTAAGCGTGCTGACAGCACGTGTGTAGTTACTATCAGCGCGCCAATTTGAAAAGTTGCATCTTAAATCGTCCTCATTATTTAAAGCATTGCTTCTGTACAGATTCACCACATTCAACAATAAATGTGAATTTTAGTCATGATCGGACTTTAAATCACCTGCTGTGAGCAATGTTCCCGTTATTATTCCTAGTCCAAAGGTTTATTTGGAAGGTGTTGTGGACAGTATTTAGAGTCTGTTGTTGATTCTTAATGTTGGGGTGTCTGACAGACAACAGATTGCTTTAATAAACTGTTGCAGAAGAAAAAACTGTTTAATGACGTGAACTACATGTTGCGCACTTTTGAAGCGCTCTGTTTACACTTAAGCACATCACTGAGCTCGGTATGCGAATAAGCGGTGTTGTGCCCTAGATTGGAGTGTCACTTATATACCTCCTATTTATTTATTTTGTGTGTGTTTGTGTGTGTGTGTGTATTTATCAGTTTTCTTATTATAGGGCTTCCCGTAGCGTCCACATATCACCCACTTAGACATTTAGACAATTGTTATATGTTATAAATGTTTTGCATCAGTGTTGTTGCTTAATATGAAAATGTGTGCAAATAATTGTAAAACCGGATAACCGCAATTCTTTTTCTCAAGACGGTAATCTAACCGTCAAAAACTCACACCGTGACATCCCTACATTGAATATACTTGTTACATTTATTTGTGCGTTCATGAAACTGTTATTATGCATTGTGTAATGTATTGTAATGAAACATTACGACCCCCCCCTCCCAATACGTCCAACATTTGGTCCCACTCAAAGTTCAAATCAAATCTACGCTGTTGGTTCACATCATATTATTTGGGTCTGAACCATGGTCCGATTACGTCATCAACGTGAGTATAAGCGGCAGCTGTTTACCGGTGCAACTAGTAACAACTCAAGAAAATGTCAAAGTAATCATTTCGTTTTCATAGGGGGGCACACTTATGATCTGAGACACAAAGATAGACCAAAACAGTGTCCACATCACAATGCAATACTACCCAATCAGCAGTTATAATCGAAACAGACCAAGTTTTATAATGAAACATCTCAGACCAAAACACCATACAAACAAAATAGTCCAGCCTACAACATCATTGCGATAAATTATCAAATTACACCACAGCTCATTTGCATTTATGTAAACATATAAACAAGCATCACCACAACAAAATCTGTTCAATTCCAACAACACATTAATCCATATTCCACAACTCAAACCATGAATATGAAGCACTAATAAAACCAACACTAATTACAACTTCACTGTTGTTAGTATTCGCGATGAATATCACACTAATGAAAGTATTCGTGAAAGCATGCCCACCTGCTGCTCTATCAATGACGATGCCAGTGCTGTCTTGTTAGGCCCATTTCCTCCTCCTGCCGCCTCATTCTGTTGATGTTGGTTGAAGTTGATGATGACTCGAGTCTTTGAACCACTTTTAATATCCATACAGCTACTACTCAGAATCACAGCACCGCTAACATGATAGATTTTGAGACTGCAGCGCACAGGAATCATGTGTTACATAAGGTTTCGACTTTTGTTGTTGATTATGCTTGGGGACTAGCTATTGGCTGTTGTATTTAAATAATTAATGAGGTAGGCCTGTGCAAGGTTTGGGGACTATTTGTGGATGCTATTAATTGTCATTTATAAGTAATTTGGGGTTATAATTCTGTTTCAAGTTCCGTTTAGTGTTAAATATGCAGTTTTATGTTAAATGGCAATGTGTTATTTTAAGTTACCCTTGGGTAGATCAATGTTCCTTTGAGTTCGGTTTGATCCTGTTTGATAGTGCTGTATACAAATACTGTTATATATGAGTGGAGAGAGAAAATGATTTCCACAGGCTTATTTACTAGCTGACAGTGTCTTTGCTTTGGGGGGGGGCATGGTGTTTCATTTGGGGAGGCACTGCCCCCTAATGCCTACCCTTGGCAACGGGCATGGATTGGCCACTGGCTGGTAAACGTTAAGATATCACTCAGCAGTGATTGAACAGTATAGTGTTGAAGAAGTTCTGCAGCGAGATCTTTTCACTGCAAGTTGAGAGTAAATGTTTGGTTTGACTGGTTCTGTGTAATGTGTGTCCAAAGACGAGATCCACACAATCCATTTGTCATTAAATAATGTCTCTTTTAATATATTTTCTGTTCTTTACAGTAAGTTGATGATCAAAAACAACAAAAACAGAGACATTTAATTCTCATCACACAGAGCACAGATGCATTCGACTTCACTCTCATTAATATGCACTCAATCAAAACACTTATATACTGTGTATATTACAAGATATCATATTTATTGGTGGAATACATAACATTTATACATTTGTTTGAACACATTTTATATTTATATACATATTTTTAAGCTAAAATGAGACCAAAATGATGAAAACTAATGTTAAAATAAAATTAATATTTTTGTAATGTACCAAGTTAAAAGGTCCTCTGTATAATTAACAGCATTCAAGTGAGAGAGAATTTCTTTCATATGTAAGCTAAATGGACTGAAATCGAAATGTGAAATCTGTATCATACCCAGCCCTATGGAAAACGACGGCACACGGTGCAAAAATACTGATTTGTTTGATGCTTCCAAAACTACCACAAGCTCTTCTTGCAATTTTCACAAAACATCTCTGCACTAGCCAACAAGATATTGTTACCTTGCTGACAAGTTTAAATCAGCAGAATTCACAACATGTAATGTTCATTACATTACAGAAAACCAAATGATTGCAAGTTACAAAAACACACGTACATGATCAACGAACATAAGATGAATATTTAACACAGCACTGACCCAATGGGGCAAATGACAATTCAGTCAACTGCTCCAAAACTCTCTCACTGACACCTTTACTGTTCGGCCCACATACAGGGAACATTGATGTACAATATGAATGTACTGTAGAGTTGCTTGTACAGATAAATCTCATGCCCTCAGTTGCATGTGTAAATGTTCTATATGTGATGTGTTGACACACATCTATAATATTATATTTCTCGTGATCGTATTAAGTTGGTTTTTAGTTGTTTGCTATCGTTGCAGATTTCAGTTGAACTATTCTTTTATTTAGACATGAAACCACTAGAATTGTTTTTAGATCTAATCATCCGTGTTTTTGATAAACATGCCTGAGGTGAGTTCGGTTCTCTTATATTCTGTCCTGTGAGGATCATAATGACGTGTTTCTGATGCCAGACTCTTTGAAAACAGGAAGGATTGAGGCTGTTCTTGTGTTGTGTGTACAGAGGAAGTCTGTGGCATGTGTGTTTGTCTGTAATGGATTTTATACAGATTGGATATTATTACTAAAACAGCAAGTGTTGAAATAGAAACAGTTTTTCTATGTTCAGTGCTTCCCACAGGATTTTGTGAGATTGTGCTGGGTGGACTTCGGACTCTCAGGGGGCAAGAAATGTTTGTACATTTTAAAGTTAAATGCATCAATCTGGTGCACTTTGAGAGCAAAATTAAGAGGCTAGATCTATGAAGAACTTTGTGCTCTTGTAAACAATTTTGTGCTCTAGTAGTAACTTAATCATAAACACATTGGTTATATAGATATGAATGGTGATGACACAGCAAAAAAGTCACACTCATAAAGCATGGTAAATGAGATGGAGTTTAATGCAGTTCACAAATGGTCAAAACTCAAAATCGACTAGAGCATACATTTGAGCCATCAAGAAATGAAGCAAAAGTGCTTATCTATGTTGAATTTGCTCCTGAGATGCTGACTGGGAGTGAGCGATGCTTTGCTGAAGCAATGGTGTCAGATTATGAGAAGTGTAAAACTATTTTCGGTTCATTATGAAACTGAGGTAGGACAAATTAGAATGTGGCGGGCCGCCACAGTCTAGGTAATTCATGGGAAACACTGATGTTTTTATGCTATGATTAGGGCTGGGCGATATCTCCAACATCGCGATGATTTTGTTGACGATATATAAATGAAGGAATATCTTGAAAATCACAATGATTTTAATGGGTTTTTTAATTGGTCATCAACTTTCATAAAGCTCATCAGTAGACTTATTTAATAAACTTTACTGGGTCCCACAGTAATAATTTATTTTATTGAAGGTCAATGCCACGCGCCCCACCGAGAGCAAGACCACATTATAGCGACCACAAGGAGGTTAACCCAATGTGACTCTACCCACCCTAGCAACTGGGCCAGTTGGTTGCTTAGGAAGCCTGACTGGAGTCACTCAGCACGCCCTGGATTTGAACTTGCGACTCCAGGTGTGTTAGTCAGCGTCAATACCCGATGAGCTCCCCAGGCCCCTCATCCAGGTTTTAATATCTTTTAAGCAATCCAGCAAGGGCTGCATTGACTCTTCACTTTTTATTTTTATAGACAAATAGATTTGTATATCATCAGCAAAACAATGAAAAGGAATTTTATATCATCTAAAGATATGGCAACTTACACAATGAAAAGAGAACAGAGCCCAAAATGGAGCCTTGGGGAACCCCACAAGTAAGCGGGGCTGTAGTTGAAGGATAATCGCCCAAATGAACCGAGAAACTCCTATCTGTCAGATATGATTTAAACCACTCTAGGCCAGTACCTTTAATTCCTACACACTGTTCAAGACGTGATATAAGGATCCTATGATCCACAGTGTCAAACGCAGCAGTCAAATCTAAGAGCACCAGGATAGCAGAGTTCCCTGAATCAACAGTTAAGAGAAGATCATTAAAAACACTTTAAGAGAGCTGTTTCAGTACTATGACGTGATTTAAAACCAGATTGAAACTTTTCGAAAATGCCAAGATTATCTAAAAATGTTTCCAATTGAGTAAGAACTACTTTCTCCAAAACTTTACTCAGAAAAGGTAGCTTAGAAATTGGCCTGAAGTTAGAAAGTACAGAAGGGTCTAAATTGTTCTTTTTGATAAGAGGCTGCACCACAGCATGTTTAAAAGCAGCTGGAACGCACCCTGAGGTTTGGGATGAATTTATCAATACAAGAACACTTGGCCCAATAATACTAAAAACTTCCTTAAACAGGTGAGAGGGGAGACTGTCTAAGGGACACTTTGTAGGCCGCATATTCTGAACAACTTCTGTTAAAAAGGAGAGTGACACAGACTCAAACTGATCAAAGAGAGCTGAGCACACTGGAGCTACAGAAGGGTCTAGGGCAGAGTGAGTGGACAAAGACCTAAGAGCAGCGATCTTGTCAACAAAAACTGTAAGAAAGTTATCACAACGTGAGGGTGTAGCAACAATAGCAGCAGTATCACATGGATTTATAATAGAGTCAAAAACATTAAAAAGAACTTCTTAGTTATATACTCTGTTTTAGCAGATTTAAAATTTTACACTATATCAAGGGACTGTAACAGTAAATAAAACAGGCAAACGATCCAGAATACATATGTCACAGATTTCACTGATATATATGAATGATATAGTCCATAAGACAGCACAAGATCCAGTGTATGCCCCTTTTCATGAGTCGGGCCAGACACCGACTGGGTGAAATTAAAAGAGTCAATAAGATAAAAAAAATTCCTTGACCAATGGTCTACTTTCACAGCATACATGTATATTAAAATCGGCAACAATTAAGAGATGATCATATTTCAAAATAATCCCTCCCAAGAAGTCTTGTATAAAAGTCTTGTTGAACTTAGGTGGACAATATACCACCGCGCACAGCACAAGAGGAGAAAAGTTTATCTCCAATAACTGCAATACAAAACTGGAATAGGAGTCAAACGGAAACTGCCGACAGTGGAAGCTGGATTTGAATACAGACGCCAGTCCTCCATCCTTGCCAGAATTCCGAGGAGAGCTAAAAAAATTACAATTTGGAGGAAGAAGTTCAGAAAAAGGGGCAAGCTCGCCAGCGTGAAGCCAAGTTTCAGACACATACAGAAAATCGAAGCCACGTGAAGAAGTTATTGAGCAAAAAGGTCTTGATTGCTAGTGATCTAGCATTAATCAAAGCCATACCGAGAGTGAGCTCCACGCTGGCCGATGCGGTGGCTCGTTCCAGCAAACGAAGATTCCTGTGCTCCACGCCACTCCCACGGGCCCGCATCCGCCAGGGCCAGGAGGCTCCACCGGCAAGTCAGGAACATCAGGGACGACAGGCCGGATCCACCGACATCCAAACTAGAAGAGACGAGGATCAGTCACCCCTGAGGATGCCAGGTAAGCCTTGAATCTCACCAGTATACCTCCCCGCTTACCCCGTCTTCTACGATGTTTTTTTACAGGGAGTGTCACGCGGTATACGGCGCAGGAATTCTGGTATGTCTGACAACACAGGAGGAAGGCTTGTAGTCTTACCACCCAAATCGTGCCTAGACAGTATCTCAGCATATGCTCAGATGTTAAAAAGCGCTTGGCGATCATAAAGGAATAACGCAGAATCATCCTGACAACATATACAAAGAAACAAAGCAAGAGAAAACAATAGCCCAAGCGGGCATGAGAGACGACTCGCCGTACACACTGGCGCCATCTAACCTTCTGTGAGCTAACTGTATTCAATATTAGACTGGGTTCCAAAAAATATGTGGAGTAGTTTTTGGACACCTTCTTCATTCACAATTTTTTTTGTTTTGTTAAAATATATGAAGGTAAATAATGCTTTTTATTAGACTACTATGTATCATTGTATGTAAAATATAATTCTAAAAGTTCATATCAATGAAAATGATTAAATCTCATTGTACCTTGTGTTCATTTGGTGAAAAACTGTTGGGGAAACATACCTTCAATTCCTTTAAATTATTGAATCTTGGCTACATTCAGTGCTTGGATAAAATGATGGTTCCTCAGATAAAAAAACAACAACTTTTGAACCATTTCAGAGATGATACATAAATATCGGGATATACTGTATATCGACTATCATCAATAGGATGAAAAATATTGAGATAATACATTCTGTAGCCATATTCCCATAATGGGAAACATGAACTAAATTATCATGAGACATTAAAAATGCCCATTAAAGGTTCACACTTTGCTCATTTGTGTAGCCTACAAAAAAAGTCCTGTTTTTTTAAGACATATTTAAACATACAGAGAAATGCAATCCAACGTTATTACATCTACGCTCAAGATGACAGGTAACGTAATTACATTATTATGTATAAACTTTGTGTGTGGCTTATATTGCTAAGAACTATAAACTGTAACAGTTTACTCATTATTAACATTGGTGTAGTAGATGGTTATATTTAGATTTTTGCCATTGCATATAATATTATGTTTACATCTTGATTGTGAATCCCATCGGTTTACATAACAGATACAGCGGTAATCTTAAAAGTCCCCTTACTAAACAAAACAATGCACAAAATAGTTATAGATAGAGTGTTAGGAAAGCTAACAAAGTTGGCAAATATAATTAATTATCGAGATCAGCTGCAGAAGACAGTGGTGCTTCTGTGTTTATCTCAAGCAAGACTGACTGAATTCAATGCCCCAGTTAGTAAGCTGGATGGTCGGTGTCCGAGCATAGAGTCCAAAACATCATAGCTCCCTCAACTGCCTGTCACGGTCCTGTCACTTGTCAGGTGGGGTTTCTGCCTGATGGGACCGTGGCAGTATTGGCCTGCCTCGTCTTTTGTGTACCCTCTTTGTGTGAGTGCATGGGTCTGGTTGTTAGTGACTGCCATGTGCGAGTTACCGCCGTGTGCTCTCCGGTGATGTCATGGTCCTGTCATCCTGCCAGGTTGGGTTGGTTGGGTCAATCGGACCATGATGTCCGATTGATGCCAATGTGCATCACTTCTTGCCATATCTCCTTGTAGACTTTTCCTCGTAGATCTCTCTAGTTTATCTTGGATCTCTGTAGAAGGCCATATCGCAAGTAGAGCACTTGTTTCCTTTGCGTTTCCTGAACAATTTTGATGTCTGACATTTTTGTGGGGTTTTTATTGTTGTTATAGAGTGTAAAAATATTCCATTCTGCAGACAGTAGCTACTGTTGTTGTTTGGAAAATACCTGGTGATGAAACATAATCACACTAGAGCTGTCAGATTTAACGCGTTAACGCATGCAATTAATTTTATTTTAATTTTATTAATTAATCTCTGCACACACCACACATCTATGATAAAATGATGGAGAAAGGAGCTCTTAGAGCTATTAGATGTACAAAACAAGGCCAGATGGGACTTGTTATAGAAATCAAGTATTTTCAGCCTATGTAAGGCGCATTTTAGTTTCCACAGAAGCATGTAAAGTCTTAACTATCATTAAAAAACAGAATGAAACGTGTTTGTCTGCAAACGCTTTTCATGTGGAGTTTAAAGCGGCGCTTGGAAGCCCTGACGCGAATCATGAATGTGGTTACACGATTGCTGTAATAAAGCGGATAGCCAGAGATTAATATTGTGGAGGATGAGAGTTTAAGAGAACTCCCTCTTAGACTTTGGGGAACGTTTAATGTTACTTGAATTGGTGCTATTTTAGTGCATTTCTGTCTTCATACTATGGACGGCTTTGTTTGGAAAATGTTAATAAAGCATTATATTGTTACATATTGTTTTGTTTTCTTTCCTAAGATGGAAATAAATGCATTTTATTTTAAATAAATGCAAGGAAAAGAAGTATATATGGTGTCAAATTTTAGCACTTTAAAAATCTGCGATTAAGCGCGATTAATTACAAAAAATTGTGCGATAATCGCGATTAAAATCATGGCCTGAGCCATAATCAGTTCCTATGTAGAGACCAGGGTAGGGTTGCACCAGCTGTGCATAAGGTCTCACTTAAGTTGGGACATAAAATTTACACTAAGGGCTTAGTAACTATTAGTTAGTTTGTAACTAAGTCAGTGCTTAATTTGGTTGCACCACTTGTTCTTAAGGCAAGACTTAGCTAGTAGGTCGGAAACTCTCTGTAAAGTAATGTGTAGTCGCATAATATGACGTTTACCTGTGTTGGTCAATATGCAACCTTCAAATTTGAACACCAAAGTGTTAAAATGCCATGAATTTGGGGGGCCTGGGTAGCTCAGCGAGTATTGACGCTGACTACCACCACTGGCGTTGCGAGTTCAAATCCAGGGTGTGCTGAGTGACTCCAGCCAGGTCTCCTAAGCAACCAAATTGGCCCGGTTGCTAGGGAGGGTAGAGTCACTTGGGGTGACCTCGCGATTAGGGGTTCTCACTCTCAATGGGGCGTGTGGTAAATTGTGCCAAGTAAATATCCGTGATAAGATGCGCGGATTGACGGTCTCAGAAGCGGAGGTAACTGAGACTTGTCCTCCGCCACCCAGATTGAGGTGTGTAACCGCGCCACCACAAGGACCTACTAAGTAGTGGGAATTGGGCATTCCAAATTGGGAGAAAAGGAGATAGAAAAATAAAAGCCATGTATTTTAATTTTATCTTGTGTCTTTCACAACAGTCATACTTTGAGTCTGGGGACAAAGCAGGGAAGCTTTTGGCTAGATAAATAAAGCAGAGAGAGTCTTTTTCTATCATTCCTTCAGTGAAATCTGCTGGTGGTGAAATTTTTACCTTGGCCATTAATATTAATAATGCTTTTAAAGAATTCTATCTTGATCTGTATAGTTCCACGTCTTCATCTACTGATGAAGATATTAGAAACCATTAGATCTCCCTAAACTGAAGATTGAGCAAAAAACTCTCTTGATTCTGAGATAAACTTGGAGGAGCTTGGCAAGGTAATTAAGGCCTTACCTACAGGCAAGGCTCCGGGCCAGATGGTTTTGCTGCTGAATTTTTTAGATCTTATGCTACAGAACTGGCTCCACTTTTGTTAGAAGTTTATACTGAATCATTAAAGAATGGAAAACTTCCACCAACCATGACACAAGCCCGGATCAGTCTGATTCTTAAAAAGGACAAAGATCCAAGCGAGTGTAAAAGTTACCGTCCAATCTCCCTGATCCAGCTAGATGTAAAAATATTGTCAAACATTCTGGCTAACCAATTAAGTAAAGTTATGACATCTCTTATACATATAGATCAGGTGGGGTTTATTCGGGGCTGTAGCTCTTCTGATAACATCAGGCGTCTCATCAATATCATGTGGTCAGTGGTGAATGATCAGACTCCGGTCGCTGCCATCTCACTTGACGCCGAAAAGGCGTTTGATATGGTAGAATGGGATTATCTTTTTAAGATTTTGGAAATATATGGGGAATACTTTTATTGGATGGATTAAGTTACTTTATAGACACCCGGTAGCGGCGGTACAAACAAATGGATTAATTTCAGATTATTTAACTCTGGATAGGGGCACCCGGCAGGGTTGCCCTCTTTCCCCATTATTGTTCTGACTTGCCCTGGAACCATTAGCAGCTGCGATAAGAAAAGATGATGATTTTGCAGGGGTGACGGCGGGAGGTATGGCACATAAGCTTCTGCTTTACACAGATATTTTATTATTAATCTCCGACCCTACTAGATCTATGCCTTGCCTCCACAGAATTATTAATTCCTTTTCTAAGTTCTCAGGATACAAAGTCAATTGGTCTAAATCCGAAGCTTTGGCTCTGACAGCGTACTGTCCAGTAATGGACTTACAGCCGGGTGCCTTCCAGTGGCCCAAACAGGGCATTAAGTATTTGGGTATTTTATTCCCAGCAAATTTGTCTGATTTAGTTAGAGTTAATTTTGACCCCTTAATAAAAAGGTTTTCGAGCGATGTGGGCAGGTGGGCTTCATTACAATTATCTACACTGTAAACCCTAAAGTTGTCATTACTGGAAAAATCAAGTTGTCTTAATTAGGGATGTGCACGAGTAGTTGAATACTCGAGTATTCGTTCTGCAATAATTATACAAATAGTAAAAATACTTTTCGAATTTCGCAAAGTTTTGCTTTGCTGGCCATATATACAGTGAGATGCATGTTAAATCCTGAACACACAAACTGAAACTAACATTTATAACAGAATGCACTGGGTGGCGCTGTTGAGTGTGGACACTAGTTGATCACATTTG
This sequence comes from Myxocyprinus asiaticus, assembly GCF_019703515.2. Lineage (NCBI taxonomy): Eukaryota > Metazoa > Chordata > Actinopteri > Cypriniformes > Catostomidae > Myxocyprinus > Myxocyprinus asiaticus. The sequence continues at coordinate 343,328 of NC_059360.1, forward strand.
ATGAGCAAACGGTTCTCTCAGTACATTCAGATGGACACCAAAAAAGCGGGTTAATGTGAGAATGTGACTTACTGTGAGAAAGCTGTTTAAATGTACTGGATAAGTGGTGTACATTTTACTCCCGTATATGTGCAACTCGTCAGAAAGCAGCATCCCCGTAGCAACGTAATCCCTGCGACGCTTCTGTAAACAACAAACATGGCATCCGAGAAAGACTATCCTAGCTGAGGGACATTCCCTCAATTAAACTGGTGTGTATAAATGAGTATGGTTTACTGAACTAACTGCATCAGTCTACTTCATTAGCGGTTTCTTTCTCTTCGCTTTGCATGAGCTTAAATGCTTTCATTCTATACTTTTTTGTTTTCACGCATTGCTTGTTTAAATAAAAAATAAAAATAAAAACATTTAAAAACAGGATGTGATATAAGCTTGTTTTGGAAATAATTAGAAGCTTGGTTTTTTTAATGGTGACACAAACTTTATGACTAAAACAATTATTTCACAACATCTTTCTCATTAATTACCTCCATTTAAATAATAGAATATTCAAATATTCGTTTTTTTATGAGCTTAAATTTTAGAATGCCAAATTATTGATGAATGCCCATCCCTAGTGTTAATCAAGTATTACTTGAAATGTCAAGTTTTGGACCCATAACTCAAATATTTAAGTTCATTGAACTTATTTTTCTTAAAAATCCATAGATTTAAGATTTGAAGTGTTAATAACTCAAACTATTGAGTACAAAATTGAGGCTACGGGGAGTACCCACAATCCCTTGCTGCTTAAATTATTTTTCCTTGGTCAGAGGGAACAGATTGGGGAATTTAAATAATTGTTATTAAGAATTCATAGATGTTTTAGCTCTTTTGTTGTATTATTTATGCGTTGTTGCAAATAGATGTTTGGTGTAATGTCACCATTAGGGTGATCTGTGTCTCTTTGGTCAAGTTGGACCCTTGTTACACTATCTCAGTTCTCTTTGTGCATGTGCAGCTGAAGTGCATATATGCATTTCTGTAAATAATTATTTAATAACTGACCTAGAATCAGTTGTTTATTTGAGCTGTGCTGTTGTTTGATCTAAAATTGAATAAAGTCAATTAAAATGTACAACAGTAGAAACAACTATATTTAAATTCAAATCTGAGTTAAGTCTACTTGCATGTAGTTAACACAACTTAAATAGTTAAGTTCAGTCTACTTGAAAACCAAGTTAATTGAACTTAAATACTCAAGTTTTGGGAGACCCCATTACTCAATGGAATTGTGGGAACGAGTTTACTCAATCAAATGAGTGCAATGAACTTATTAAGGTTTTCAGTGTATGATTGGGAAGGTTAATGTTATTAAAATGAATTGTAATCCAAAATTCAACTACCTGCTACAAACTCTCCCTGTAGATGTCCCCCTCTCTTATTTCAAGCAATTTGATAGCACAGCAAATCCTTCATTTGGAATGGTAAACGTCCCAGATTACATTTCAATAAGTTACATAGGCCGATTGACAAAGGTGGTCTAGGCCTACCCAAGATTTTATTTTATTAGTATGCATTCGGTCTCAGACATTTGGCTCATTGGTCACTTCCACCTGAGAGAGCCCCACCCTGGTTTTGTATTGAACAGGAAGTTCTTGCTCCTATTTCTCCATTGCAAAGCCTTTCAATCAAACTAACCAAAGAAGTTAAGTCGCACCCCGTTATCTCACATTTGCACTCGGTATACACAAAAGTGTCCAGAGCGTTTAATTCAGATATTTATTTAAATGTTGCCTCGAGCATATGGTTGAACCCTAAATTATGTATTAATAAGTCCCCTTTCTGCTGATCAGGGTGGATTGTGAGGGGGGTTACTACACTCGGTGACCTATATGAGAGTGTTGAGAGTGGTGAGATCTTTTGAAAATATGGTTCAACATTTTGGGATCCCCATATCTCAGTTCTTTAGGTATTTACAGCTGTGCCACCTGCTCTGTACTATTTTTGGGAGTAACATACACCCCCCTTAAGCGGCAGATACTCTGGGAGAGGTGATTACTGCTTTTGGAAAAGGTTATGAGGCATCAGTGTATTACTCCCTGTTAATTCAGAGTCTGGGGGATGGAGCTTTAACTTCTATCAAGAGATTATGGGAGAAAGATTTAAATTTGGTATTGGAGGAGGGAGTGTGGGCTAGGATTCTAAAAAACATCAAGTCTGCATCTAGAGATGCAAGGGTGCGCCTTATGCAATTCAAGATTTTACATTGATTCTACTGGACCCCCTCTAGATTGTATAGGCTTGGTCTTAAAGACACACCCACCTGCTGGCAATGCCAGTCGGAGGATGGAGACACAACCCATGTTTTTTGGGGATGTGTTAAGATCCAAGAATTTTGGTTGAAGGTTCAGAGTTTTATGTGTGACATAGTGGACACTCAATTTTCATTTTGCCCCAGACTCTGTATTTTGGGTGAAGGGGCGGTCCTGAATATAGGAGATAAATATATGAAAAGCTGGGTTCTAACCAGCGTGATGACTGGCAGACAGCTAATCCTTAGGGGATGGAAGTCAACTGTTGCGCCCTCATTTCGTGAGTGGTGCACCGAGTTGGGTAAAGTGGCGGCATTTGAGGAGATGACTTCCAGACAGCTGGGTAATCTGGCAATTTATGTCAGGAAATGGGGCAGTTGTTTGTCTCATTTGGAAGGCTCCTAGCAAGGGGCAGTGGAGGGAGACAATTTTTTATTGGTGTGTCCTTTTTTTTATTTGATCTATTTGTTGAATTTTGTCTTTTTTTATGTACTACTTGTGTATTTCTATTTGTGTGTCTGTTTATATGTGTGTATGATGTTATTTTGTATTTGTGCACTGGGATGACCTTTGAGAGATGTTAAAAAAAAAGTAAAAAAAAAAAAATGTATACATTTTTTGTCTGTGTATGTGTTTTACAAACATTTTTTCATTATATCTGTTAGAAATACATCCAAATCTGCAGCAATGCTACAAATGAATTGTCTCTGTCCTGGATTTCAGCCCAGATTGCTGAATGTACTGCCAGTAGTTACATCCACTGGATCAGCGTCCCAGCTCTATTTGATCTGTCACTTTGTTGATTTTCAGGTTAATAAAGTCATTATTCATTCATTCAAAGTATATTATTGACACATATCAGCGTATGATGCTTTAATGTTGCAAATAAAATAATTCCACTTGCGATTTACCGCTCTGACAAGTGTAATCGCCAGTTCCCATTCAAACTAAAGTCCCACGTTAACATGGGAAGCCAGATGTTACCCTGTGAAACTGTTAAAATCACTCTTAAACAGTGTCAAATTCATTAGAACAGACATCAGTGAAACAAAGCGGGTTAATAACGATACCAACATTGTTTTTATAATGTGCAAAATGCCTTTTTTTTTCTTCTTTCTGTTCCGGTTGCTGCCGGCACGCTGCACGAGTCTGTTTGTTTGTAGCTTGCTAGCCTGCTTATCATAGCTTATTCCTCTACATTCATCATTTTATTTTACCTCATGCTTCCTTTTTTCGCTTTCCTATTGTTTTAACTGCGTGTATATTACCGCACGCACCCGTTTTCTTTCTTTTCTTTCTTTTTTCCGCTTGTCTACATCTTGCATTCCAACTGCATGAATTCGTTTTCTCTGTGTTTTACACGGATTATTGCATCAATCTCAAATATCTGCTGATCAGGAACGACATCAAACCACATCGATCTCAAACCCTCGCCACTCAAGAACAACCATAACAACAACAACAACAACAACAAACAATTGCGGTAAGTCATGGCATCCGCTCATGTTATTTCTTCCTGCATTACATGTGTGGTGGAAATTCACCTGTAAATTTTATCAGGCCACTCAAATGGTAAAGCTTAAGCAAAGAAAATCTTTATTCTTCTTATTCACAAGCCCGGGTAGTCTCTCCTACTACCAAAGTATACTGCAGAGAGCTAAGAGGGTTATACCCAAAATTCTGATTTTTATTCAATACAATCATACATATTCATTTTTCAGAAGACAAACAATCAAGTAAATGTTATAAAAAAGTGATTACCATAGAACCTCCTATCTTCCTTCACCTTACATGGACAGGTTCCTGTCCTGAAATGCACTGTTCTTCATCCACACTAGTCTTCCTCAGCACATTCCATAATAATAAGATGTTTTTTACTCTTCGGCTGTGTCCTCTGATAAGACTCAGTTCTCTGCCAGTTCTCTGCCTCCCTTTTCTCTCTGACCTTGGCAGAGATGGCCACACAAAGAAACTTCAGTCGACTTAGCTACACAAAGACAAACTATTTCTTTAAGCATTTGAACATGTTTGGTTCATTTACAGAAAACAACTTACAGTTAATAAGAAATAATAGCAAAGAAACAGAGCATAATGTAAATACATTTTCCACGCATGCCACGTTTACTGTAGTGTCTTCCATTAGCAGTGAGGGATTTACATGTGATAAATGTAAGGAATTAGGCAGGTTGAAGGAGAAGGCTAATGAGTTCAGGGGGCTCAGGCGTCTGACATCAGATCAAATTTACAAATGCTGGCTAATGCTAAATGTAGATTTTCTAAATTGTTATTCATGTCGGCACTAATGATGTCCGGCTTCGCCAGTTGGAGATCACTAAAGATAATGTTAAAGAGGTGTGTGAACTTGCAAAAAACGATGTCAGACACTGTATTATGCTCTGGCCCCCTCCCTGCTCATCGTGGTGACGAGGTTTATAGTAGATTAGTGTCACTGAACAGCTGGATGTCTGAGTGGTGTCCGGAGAATAGCAAAGGATTTATAGACAATTGGAAGAGTTTTTGGGGTAGACCTGACCTGCTAAAGAGAGACGGACTCCATCCCTCCAGGGAAGGTGCCGCTCTCCTCTCTAGTCATTTGGCTCATAGTCTTAATAATGATAGTATTTGACTAACTGGGGCCCAGGTCAGGAAGCAGACAAACTGGCTAATCCGAACATCTGCTAGCTGCCTTGAGATGTCACACATGTCACATAAACTACAACACATAGAGACTGTATCACCTAAATATCATATAGAGACTGTGTCTGTTCCCCGAACTACCAAACACAAAACCCTCACTAAATCATTTAGATAACATTTGATTAAGGTAAAAAAAAAAAAAAGATAAACATCATATAAAGGTAGGGCTACTAAACATTAGATCTCTTTCTACCAAAGCACTAATTGTAAATAAAATTATTACAGATCATAGTTTGGATGCGCTCTGTTTGACTGAAACCTGGCTTAAACCGGATGAATATATTAGTTTAAATGAATCTACTCCCCCAGGTTATTGTTATAAACATGAGCCTCATCTGAAGGGTCGAGGAGGAGGTGTTGCTACAATTTACAGTGAAGTTTTTGGTGTTACTCAGGGGACAGGATACAAGTTTAAGTATTTTGAACTAATAATGCTTAATGTGACACCGTCAGATATAAATAAAAATCTCTGTCATCTTTTGCGCTCGCTACAGTATATAGATCACCCGGGCCGTATTCTGATTTCCTTGGTGAATTTGCTAATTAATCAGATCTAGTAGTTACTGTAGATAGAGCTTTAATTGTTGGTGATTTCAACATTCACATAGATAATGAAAATGACACATTGGGATTAGCATTTATCGATATTCTCAACTCTCTTGGAGATACTATAGAAATTCTACTGCAGAGCGATGACATCTCAGATCATTACCTCGTCTCTTGTATGCTGCGATCAGCTAGTGTCACTCAATCTACACCACGCTATCATTCAGGTAGGACTATTCTTTCGACCATTAAAGATAGCTTCACTAATAATCTTCCAGATTTATCTTGTACACTCAGTAAACCCCAAAGCCTAGAAGAACTTGATGTAATAACTGAAAATTCTCTAGAAGTCTTCTTTAGCTCTCTTGATAGTGTGCCACCCCTTTGATTAAAGAAAATGAAAGAACAAAGCCCTGCACCATGGTACAATGATCACACTCATGCTCTCAAGAGAGCAGCTCGGAAAATGGAGCGCAAGTGGAAGAATAAAAAATTAGAGGTATTTCGCGGTGCATGGAAGGATAGTGTCTGTAGCTGCCAGGTCAACATATTTGAGCAAACTCATAGAAAATAACCACAACAATCCTAGGTGTTTATTCAGTACAGTGACTAAATTAGTTAGGAATAAAGCCTCAGCTGAACCAGATATTCCATCGCAGCACAATAGTAATGACTTCATGAATATCTTTACTGATAAAATTAAAATAATCAGAAATAAAATTGGAATTATGCAATCATCTGTCACAGCACCTCAGAAAACATTGTATCATAATTTTTCTCACGTGCAACTTCAATCCTTCACTATCATTGGTCATGAAGAGCTAACAAAACTTATTGAAACATCAAAAGCCTCTACATGTATGTTAGATCCAATACCAACTAAGCTCTTAAAAGAGGTATTCCCTGTAATCTCAGAACCTCTTCTTAATATTATTAACTCCTCGCTATCCTTAGGACATGTCCCAAGAAACTTTAAAATGGCAGTTATCAAACTGCTTATTAAGAAGCCACAACTTGATCCTGGATAGTTGGCTAATTGCAGACCGATTTCAAATCTCCCGTTTATGTCGAAAATACTAGAAAAAGTAATGTCCTCCCAATTATGTTCATTTCTACAGAGAAATAGTATATAAGAACAATTTCAGTCAGGATTTAGGCCCCATCACAGTACAGAGACTGCATTTATCAGAGTTACAAATGACTTGCTTTTATCATCTGATCACGGCTGCATTTCTCTTCTAGTGCTTTTAGATCTTAGTGCTGCCTTCAACACCATAGATCACGATATTCTCTTGAATAGGCTGGAACATTATGTTGGCATTTGTGGACTTGCATTAGCATGGTTTAGGTCCTATTCATCAGACCGCTACCACTTTGTCTATGTAAATGAGGAATTGTCAAACCAAACAAAAGTTAAGTATGGAGAGCCACAGGGATCATTTTTTGGGCCTCTGCATTTCTCTTTATATATGCTTCCCCTGGGAGATATTATCAGGAATCGTGGAATAAGTTTTCACTGTTATGCCGACGATACCCAACTTTATATTTCTTTGAAACCTGAAGAAATTTCACAATTCTCCAAATTAACAGAGTGTATCAATGAAATCAAAGTTTGGATGGCCAGAAATTTCCTTCTATTCAATTCCAGAGGTACAATTTATTGGACCAAAAACCCCTAAAAACAAGCCGCTAAAATATATTTTGACTCTCGATGGATGTACTGTTACATCATCTTCAACAGCGAGGAACTTAGGTGTTATATTTGATACCAATCTGTCCTTTGAAAATCAAATTACCAATGTTTGTAGAACAGCATTCTTCCACCTAAGAAATATTGCTATCTGTTGCTAATGCTAAAAAACTAATTAATGTGTTCATGACCTCAAGATTAGATTATTGTAATGTATTACTGGGAGGATGTCCAGCAAGATCAATAAATAAACTTCAATTGGTTCAAAATTAAGCGGCCAGAGTGCTGACGAGAACCAAGAAATATGATCATATTAGCTACCTGTTAAATTTCATATTAATTTTAAAATTCTGTTAACTACATACAAAACTTTGAATGGTCTAGCTCCACAGTACTTAAGTGACCTTCTACCACACTATATTCCATCATGTTCATTACGATCACAAAATTCTGGCCTGTTAATAGTTCCTAGAATATCAAAATACACAAAAGGTGGTAGATCCTTTTCATATTTGGCTCCTAAACTATGGAATAGTCTCCCTAACACTGTTCGAGATGCAGACACACTCACTCAGTTTAAGTCTAGACTAAAGACTCATCTATTTATCAAGGCATACACCTAATTTATCCTCCACAATTAGGCTGCTTTAGTTAGGTCTGCCGGAACCAGAAACCAGAAACCAGAAACATTGATCATGATCTATAACTCTGCAAAACATTAAATGGCATCTATGCTAATATTATTCTATTTGTTTCCCTGTCTCAACCTCAGGACTCCTATCCTGAGGTCACCAGAATCGGCCAGATCCAGCTCCATTCCTGCTTGGTGTCGGACTACACTGCTATGTGTCTCTGAGTGATGATGACTAAATGCAACCGGTGCCAGCCAAACATCACTTCAGTCTATTACGATTGACTTCAAAGGATGAACTGATGCCAACACCAACTGTAAGACATCAGATGCTTCATATTCTACTGCCTGAACCTTGGACTTAGGATGGACCTCACCGAAATTACCTGCCGGTTGAACTGTGATGCACCTAACTGATCTCGGCCTGCATCACCTTGGTCTAATGATGGACTACACTCTTGAAATGGAATATACAGACTATCATTTAATTGCCAACAAAAGCCTTCATCAGCCAACTAACAATGGAAAATGCATCTATGTGAACTTCTGCAGTTAATCCAGGATGAACTTCAAAGACATTAGTCATTAATCTTACAGTTCATACAAAATCTTTGTTTAAACACTGACCCTAAACACTTACTTAGTTTAATAATTTTAAACCATGACTTGCACTATACATAACTAATATTGTCATTATATTCATGATGTTAGTCAGAGGGGAACTGGCCCCCACACTGAGTCTGGTTTCTCCCAAGGTTATTTTTCTCCATTAACCAACATCTTATGGAGTTTTGTGTTCCTTGCCACAGTCACCTTCAGCTTGCTCACTGGGGGTCTAAATACAATTATTATTTAACTATTTATTATTATACACAATTTACAATCATATTTAATCAAACTACACAATGATGACTCTAAGACTTTATAGATATTACAGTTTCATTTTCTGTTAATGCATGATTTTCTGTAAAGCTGCTTTGAAACCATGTGTGTTGTGAAAAGTGCTACACAAATAAAAATGACTTTACTTTTCTTTGCTCCTTGGCAATTCACATTGAAGGAATCTGCTGAAAAGGCAAGTGAAATAGACCTTTTTCATTCTCCAGGTTTTGGAACACGGAAGTAAACGTTTGCAGGGTAGACTTCGACAGCGTTGAATGGGAGTGAATGGGAGATCACAGCAAATATTATTTTCACTTACCCATTTGCTCCAAGACCAAAAGAAAAATCCATTATTACGTTTGAATGACTTTCCAGAAGAGGAAAGAAATAGAGAGCGGTGGGAGAAATGGAAGAAGATGCCAAATTTACTGTCACTGTCTCAGTGGCTGTAATAGAAACCCCCTTGCAGCTGTGGTAATCCATTTTTTTAAACTAATTCCAGAGTATATAGCACAATTCTTAATGTTATAAACTTACACTCAATATTTAAAAAAATGTATAATGTAAAAAAAAGTTGCAAGATTTACGCTGGTAAATAAGGCAGAAACGCGTCATCAGTGTCTGTGAAAAAGGTCTATTCACATGCACGTGCACATCCCCAGTTAACATAATCTACACCGGTGGCATTTATTGGCTAGGCATCAACCAATAAAACGCTAAAGTTTTTCGCTAAAGTTGTTGCAAAATCAAGGCGTGAAGATTTAAAGTTGCAGTGCCAGATTTGAGAGGTTGTAAGTGTTGATTTGTTGTTGTCCTGCGAAAATGAATTAAAGTACAAATGTTAATGTGTAATACAAGTTTGTGTCTGTAGTTGTATTTATGTGAATGTCATTTTACACATTTGTGACTACTTGTCTGCAACTGTGAATTCAGAACACAAGCTTTGAATTATTGCCTGTGAGTGCAGATTGCAACATTTAACTTCAAATTTTTATTTGACAAGTTTTTACATCGGTGCTGTGAGTGTGAGTTTCAACATACGAATGCACATATTTATTGTACAAATTCTCAAATCCAAATATGCAAGCTCTCGAGTTTTGCTAGTGATTGACCTTCATACATTGCATTCCTTCAAAGGCAATGGGAGGTTTACTTGGAAATGCTGTCCGGTGACGGAAGGACAATTGTGTTTCAGGGCCACACTTCTCACGGTTTTTCCCCAGCATGCGTAGGATGGGGTTTTAATCGGTTTTATATGTTTCAGTGTTGACTTTTGAAAACAGCAGTGTGGACGGAGAGCGTTTCAAAATAAAAACACAATTTCTAAATTTAACCAGATTAATGTGGACATTAGGGTGACCATATGTCCTCTTTTTCCCGGACATGTCCTCTTTTTCGGACCTTAAAATAGCGTCCGGCCGGGATTCGGCTTTAGTTGCATAATGATATGCATCTGGTCTAATACTTCATTGTGTGTGCACGCATATTTGCATTGCTTTAACCCCTCTTTGTAAGTCCCGCCTTCTCGCACACCAGTTGGTCGATTATAAGAGGCTTGCAGCAACTATTGGCCAAATTCCTGCCTGTCAGTCTCTCCGCGAATGCGAGAAGCGCTGTTGTGTTCGGCATCAAACAGCTGCTTGACAGTAGCAACAAATGACAGCTGAGTGGAAACAATGCCCAAACCAAAGTGCAAATTTACTGAAGATTTGCACACAAATTCCCATGTTTTCGTCCAGATCGAGATCCGTGGGAAGCAGAATGTATGACATGTAAAGCTGGCACTTATGTGTCAGTTGCTAATAAAGATGCAAATGATTTAGAAGCACACATTAGCTCTGCAAAGCATAAAGGGTCAGCAAAAGGTGAAAGTTCATCAGGTGAATTAACGGACTGCTAAAATTGTTATCACATTGCTTCATTTTCCATGGCCATTCAAAATAATAGTAATAGTAAATGAAGGTACACTCATGGCATCAAATATTTTATTTTAGTACATGGACATTCAAAAGAATGTTGGAAATGTTTATTTATTTATATATATTTATGTTATGCTAATAGACTGTCTTTTTTAATTGTATTAAAGTTTGCATTCATAGTAAAACTGTTTTGAACACTACTAATCAACCCCCCACCCCAGGCGGAAAAAAAGTGTCCTCTTTTTGGAAAACCAGAATATGGTCACCCTAGTGGACCTAACCAGACGCAATGTGACGCTGTGACACGTGATAAAAGGTATCTTTTCCATGTTAAACAGAGTTTTTGTGACAGGGCTTTCTGTTTTTGAAAGGGTTTCTACTTCTGTGAAGTCGTACCGGGCAGCCCAGTCAACAAATGGGTCTAAAATTATTCTTATAACAGTATATTAAATCTCACTAGCTGGTTCAGAACAACTTATTTTTGTCCGAGGGTGTCACATGACTTCAGAATGCTGTGCGTGAGGTCTCGTTCTCTTCAGCCGAAACTCTGTCTCACACACACACACCGGTTCAGAATGGGTGACATACTATTCTGGAGTTAAAGAACCACCCGACCAGAGTGCATTAAATAGTTTGAACTATTTTAGTCTAATTTATATAGTGATGTCACTTTACTGTAATGAAAAATGCATTTGCATGATAAAATCCATTTGAAAAATGGCTGAAATGAGTAAAAGCAAAAAACAAAACAAAAGAAACAACCCAATTTGTCTTTATTGTAAGTGAGTTTCAGTTAAACAAATGGACATCTGTGTCAATCAAACTGATCGCATTAGAAAAATGGAGTGCAGTCATTTTAATTCAACAATACATTTTAATAAACAATTGTAGTTGGACATCAAATTTAGATTAAAATATAATCATACTGAAAACCTACATATAGCCTAATGCAAGAAATAATATTTTATAAGAACAGTAACTGCAGTAAGTCCTTCATATTTACAGATTAAAGTCATTATAGTAACATGTTATATGTCCAGGGGGAATGTGCATGTTTCTGCAGAAAATTCTACCTTTCTAATTATGCTTAGATTGTGGTTTTATTTTTCTTTATTATAATCAATTGAGGGGTTTAAATTGTCCTGCTGTGGAGTTAAAAAAAATAAATAAATAAATAAATAAATTGGAACATATGCAGTATATTTAAACGTTTTTTTGTACATAATGTATAGTATACAAACATTTATTTTAAACAGGAAATCAAATTGTTTTTTGTTTATCTGATTAATCAAAGAAATAATCAGCGATTAACCGATTATGAAAATGATCATAAATTGCAGCCCTAAAATGGAATGAAAGTTCATTTAAAAGTATTTTTAAAAGATACTTTTATCTTAATTTCTTTATTGTTAGTAAGCACATGTTTATTACAGTCTCTTAAGGCACAAGATGAACTGTTGATTAATCATTAGTGGCAGCCCTAGAAGATAGTCACTTAAATGATGTATTTTCACTATCTGGTAATCAGCTTCATCTAAATGTATAATTAGATTATGAATAGTACATCATGCTGTTAACAAGACTGTACTGCACATGGCAAACAGATCACACGTTCTGTAAGCTAGTCTGAAGAACATGATTTGTGTTGGTGGAACCCGGTTCCTCGCCCCTTAAACTTTGTTCTGTCAGTGAAGGCTGATTCCCCGGAGAGCGCTCGTACATCACAGATCCACAGGCCAGATCTTCTGCTCTTTCTCTAATCATAGCACAAGTTTTTCATTTATTGTCAGATTTATGATTTTGTTTTATGGTTAGGGATGTACAAAACTTCCATTTTCATTATCGTCTAGTCTACTTGTCTCCGTTAAGGAACCTGTGTTTAATTATGACACCCTGATCAGACACATTTTATACGAATATATGGACAATGAGTGCAACCCTTTAAAAACCTCTTCAGCTCAGCAGGTCCCAAAGGTGGCACTATGATGCGAAAAATGTTTGTGTTTAAAATGTTCAAGTCTCCAGTACATAAGTCAGGCATATGAGGTATCATTTGAAACTTTTTATAGATAACCATCAATTCTGCATTTATGTTACTTAAAATAACAAAATAAGGCCTGAAAACATTCGTGTTGAAAATCAGTCCCACCTAGTGGTAATGTGGAAGAATTATTAATATGAAAGAAATTACAATTTCAAATAGCACTTAAATGGACAATTATATATCAAATGAAAGCTCTCACTCTCAGGTTAAGCCTACACAATAAAGCAAGACACCTTGATTTCAAACTTTGAACTCTCTGGCAAAGAACCTTCTTCATCTGTGCATTCTCTACCGGTTGGGTATTTCATTGTCCGGGAAAATACATCATGTGTGAATAAACTTGTTTTGTTCCCTCCTTCACCATATATATATATCTCGCAATATCCAATTACATCGGAAACCCCCGGGCTGATGGATCGGTGAATATTCTTGCTTTAGTGATTTTGCATTGAAAATTAAATTATTTAAAAAACGAAAACCTTAAATCAAATACATTTCTAAATTCAAACTGCACTCCAAACGAAACGAAAAAGCAAATAAAATAATGAAGTGATAAAAAAATAATATACATATATATATAAGTAACCACCTTTCCATTTACCGTCAGGCAAGTGTCCGTCTAAACATGCAGGCGGAAAATTACTTACACAAATGAAGACATAAAAACAATTCTAAATGTAAAAATAATAATTATAATGATGATAATAATCACTGAAATATAAATCATGGTTGGAGGTGTTTTTGTATTATTTTATGTTTTAATCACAGATGTATAGGCTGCAGAGTTGCGTTCACAATGAACTGTTCTGTGGAAATAAAGTGAACTGAACTCAAAACATCTTCTGAGCTGAGATGTCTGAGGTCATTTGCAGCACTTATAGACGATACTGTTCTTGCAAAAAACATTTTCAGAAGACCGAAACAAAGAAAGAGCGAGAACCTTTTACATACATGTGTTCCACGAGACTGCACGCCTCCGAACAAACATACATGCACATAGACGGCTTTCCTGTCATCTGTTCTTAATAATATAATAAAGTGTGTTTCTTCAAGCATGTGTCTGTGTGTCTATGGGCAAATTATTTGTAATATTAATTTGATAATAATAATAATAATAATAATAATAATTTAATACATGGGAAAACAAGCCAAATATCATCTTGGCATCATCAAAGGCATCAGCTATTGATCACTCTGACCATCGTCGATCCCCGAGATCATCGTCTGTCGGCACAACCCTAATGTGCATTTCTCTCTATAAATTAACAAAATGTTCAGACAGTCTCCTTGCTGGTTTTTCTGACACATTCAGAATCATTACCGCTTTTGCCAGTGTCGCTGCGGCTTGCTTTTATATTTTAAAGGCTCATTATTACGGTTTAGTATTTCTCTGTAATGTAGAACAGTGTTAGCAATGTTACTTATAACATTCTTTCTCAGCCCTGGAACTCAAACCATTTTCTGATGCCCCCCAAAATATATATATTTAAGTAATTAAATTAATATCATAAATGTGCGACTAGTCGACTAATGGCTTAAATTAACGCCTATTAGTCGACTAGGAAAATCTTTGGTCAGGGACAGCCCTAATATTTTATATCATCTCAGCTTTCTAGTGACACCTAGATTGAGCTTGTAGTCCACTCAGAGGCCGAGATATTCAATGAGATAATGAGGGTGGTGCTTGAACTGAAAATTAGACTGAATGTCTATGGACGAGCACATCTGTGAGGGATAAAATTCATTAGAGCGCCACCTACATTTCAGATCTGTATATTGTGATGGAATGTGATAGATGCTGCCATATTGTGAATAAAATAAGACTTTTTGGAGGGAGATGGAGTGAACAGGACCAGAATTACATGTTTACAAAATTAGGACAACAACAAAAAAGTTTTTTTTCTGAAAAATGAGACAGTTTTTTGTCAGTTAGTCCATAGTATGTGTAAATGGTGAGTTTTTAAATTTGAATGTGAAAAATTGTAGATGGCAGCCCAAAAATCCACCAGAGTTTAAGAGGTTAAAAGGGTAAATAATGGATATTCAACCAATAAATTATTTGTAATGACTTATTGCACAAAACTATCAAAGTCTCACGGCAGGCAAATGTAGAAAGGAAAATGAATTTGTGATATTTGAGTAGTATTTGTAATAGTTGACTAGCTGGTGCAGAACGAGTACTCAATTACACGTGTACATCCCTATCAACATTATGCCACAAATGCTGTCGATTGAGCTTAACTTGTATTGACTCTAGATATTAAATTAGTTGAACATACAAAGAACAGAAACTATTCTCAGTCCCGAGTCTTTTTTTAAAAACAGATTTTTGAGCCGTAATAATTTCACTGTGTTCTTCAAATATCAGGAGACCATGGCAATTATGCTTAGTAGTCCACTGCTGTAGTGACTGTGTTTCAAAGAATTCAGTCTCTTTTCTCTTTTCTAACTAGCTACATAATAGCTAAATGTTCTGCTGGATGTCTATGTCCTTTGTAAAGTGCTTTCATTGCCAACTTTTCATAACATAAACATTCTGCAGTTGAGAAAAGAGTTTTTTCTTAAGAGGATATTGAAGGATCCATATTTTGTTTGTATTTCAGATTATCTTGGTATTGAGCCAACAAATAATATTGCTGTCCACAAATAAGTGACCATTTATAATATGTAATCCCATATATTTCGTTAGTTTAGTTTTAAAGCAGAGGCAGCAGTATCTAACAGACCTACTTTGCTTTATTGCAGAAAGTGGGGTAGCGATTCTCTTTCTCGGATGCAAATGAAACAGTCTGCTCCACTGGTGATATTGTGAGAGAAGCAGACACTGTGTGATGTTCAGAGCTCAGGACACACACCCTCCTCTGTCAGTCCTGGCACTGTATAAACCATCACTACATTTAACTTTAAAAAAAAACACTCATTTTGTGTCGCAGTGTCTAGAGGTCACACGGGTCATGTCTTCCTACCCAAGACCGCACCCAAATCCGCTTTGCCTGTGTTTTTCACGACTCCAAACAGCAGCCATTTCCTGTATCCATGTTTGTTTACATCTGTCATGCAGCTCCCATAACGAAAGGGTGTGTTTCTGTGAGTTTGTGATCAGATCAGACTATTGTCTGTAGCAATTTTCCAAGTTAGTAAGTGTATAGTACTTTGCGTTTTTCAAACCTGTTCCAATTTTAAGTGTAGTCCAGCCTGTAGTAGGGATGGGCATTTTGGTCGTTTTGTCTACTCGAGTACTCTGACTAATTACTTGAGTGCCAGTCGAGGGGCGATTACATGTTCATAACTGTATATATAATAACATGTCTGACAAACATCTATAGCTGCTGCATTGTGTCTTGTTGTTCTAGTGTATCGTCTATTCATTATTATAGGCTGTTATAAAATATGTTACAAAATGTACAAAAGATTGCATAATCAAAATATAATACATCGTATTTTATCATAATGTGAAGATTTGCTGCCCAACTCTGAAAGAATGTGCACAACGCAAGTCTGTCTGTTCTTCCTTCAGGTTACCGTAGTAATCTTAGTAAGCGTGCACCACTTTGTGTCTGAACAGTCTGTTTTCAAATAACAGGAGACGCCATAACCATCGCGTATTTAATATGTGTGTTAAGTTGAAGTTCAGTTTTGAAGACACTGCATTCTGTTCCATCTAGCTGTGCCCTGTCTAGCTGTTTGAAACACTCGCCTACTGTATATGCGTTGAGTCCACTGCTATACGCCTGGTGTGTGTGTGTGTCCCGAAATGTTCGCTCTTGTGAGGAAAGCCGTGATGCTCTGTATTGTTGTTGCTGTGATGATTCATGAAGCGTTCCATTCAACTCGGACAGTCTGAATTTCCACCTTTCAACTGGGGAAAGTGCAACGGAATAACACTTTATTTCAGACTTCTAACTTGGAAACTCGTGCAGAAATCTTCAACTCCCATTTCGTCAAGATGCAGGTGTGTGTTATGTCACTTAGGGCAGGGATGTTTACAGTCAGTGACAAACATTCACTTTTATTAAATAATATCCATTAACGAGCCAAAGTTTTTACATTAAATGATAATAAAACGTGTTTAGTAAATGTTTTGCAGAGACAGGTGTTCAAAACACGGTTAATTACACTGTCTTTGTTCTGATTATCGTAACGATAGCATTGCAGCATCAGTTTGGTTGCTATGAGACGTCTCTGATAATCAATGTACCCCTCAAAACCACAACGTAATCAATCTCAAAATTAAAAATAAGCTCCCTCTTTGACACGTTTGTGTTTAGATGTCAGGTAATTGTCACTGGATTTCGAATTAAGTGAAAAGTTATCATGCATGATCACCATTGATCATCATTTTCATGATCGATTATTGCTGCCACGTCCAAGAAACCAAGTACTCGAGTACTCGTGCCCATCCCCAGCATGTAGTCTAACTGTTTGGCATTAAGCTAAAACATATTTGATCAGGGCATTTATGCTAGAGAACAACCAATGTGTTTGTACAGCTGGTTCAGATACTGGTTATTTTTAGTGTATGCGGAAACGATTGTTAATTTTTGCTAACAATACATGAGGTAAATTTACCTGTGAAAAATGTTGTTTCCTGTTGAATCTCTTTTTGGTAGAGAGAGCTATACAAAATATTGTATTATAGAGTGCAACATTTGGGCTTTGGAAGTAAATATCCCATTAGACAGACCTACTGCGAGCTCTGAGGTTGTTAATAGATAGCATGTGCTTCTGTTGAAGACATCAGTCAATTTTATTATAACTTAATTTTTTATAGTAGCAGAATTCCTGGTGAAGAACTACACTACCCATGATTCTACAGTGCTGTGAAAAAGTATTTGCCCCCATCCTGATTTCTTCTCTTTTTGTGTATGTATATCTCATACTAAATTTCAAAAATTCAAACAAAATCTAACATAAAATAAAGGCAATCTGAGTAAACACAAAATACAGTTTTTAAAATATAATGTTATTTATTGAAGCAAAAAAGTTATCCAATTCCAACTGGGCCTGTGTAAAAAGTATTTGCCCTCTTAGTTACTAGAGATCAGCACGGGCCTTAAAATGAAACCTGACCCGTACACCAGACCGTGTGGCCTGACCCTACCCAGCCCGAACGATACCGTCAGATTTTAAGTCCGAACCCGACCCGAACACAAAATCGCTTACTATCTAATTTCTTCTCCTAGCAAGTACTGTTGCAATAGGCTGTATTTTATGTAAGCATATTGGCAACATTCGTAACAGTACTGAAACAGTAAACACACAGTTTTAACAAGGCACGGCAGCCCCTTAGTACACTAGAGCAGAAGGGGAAAAAAGCATCCCCTCTATGCAGCCTGAACTTGTTTAGAATGTTGAATCTTTGTGACAACTGCACTAAAAAAAATCTAGATGCAGCACAAAGAATGAAAGGGGTGTCAAACTCTCAACGCGTGTTTTTGAAAAATTTAAGTTCTTTTTAACTTGACATGGTGTTTAAAATGTGCCGGTCCAGTGCGAGAAAAAGTGAGATGTGGTGCAAATGTCAAAGACATTCGTCCAACATGTGTTAAAACAGAACAGTGTTGAAAAAATGTTTGGTGTGAATGGCCCCTAACTCGTCTATTCATGTGTGTCTGTGAATGAGAGCACGTGCGCGAAACAAGTTTTGTAAGCCTGTTCATTTTTTCATTAATTACAG
The DNA here is from genome assembly GCF_019703515.2 of Myxocyprinus asiaticus. NCBI lineage: Eukaryota > Metazoa > Chordata > Actinopteri > Cypriniformes > Catostomidae > Myxocyprinus > Myxocyprinus asiaticus. The sequence continues at coordinate 361,708 of NC_059360.1, forward strand.
ACCCAAACCCGAAGTCCTACTTCAAAAACGGCCCCGAACCTGGCCCAAAGCCCATCAGGTTCTCGGGTCCTGTCGGGCCCGGGTCAGGTTGCAGACTTCTATTAGTTACTAAATCCCCAAATCTATGAAACTGCATTCATAACGGGGTTCAGCTGGGATAGACACACCCAGACCTGATTACTGCCAGCCCTGTTCAATCAAATCAACACCTAAATACAACTTTTTCAGTAGCATGAAGTTGGCTAAAATTTCTCACCCAGTAGCACACTATGCCAAGGTCGAAAGAAATTCCAGAAATGATGAGGAAAAAGGTGATTGAAATACATCAGTTTGGGAAGGGTTACAAAGCTGTTTCAAAGGCTCTGGGACTCCAAAGAACCACAGTGAGAGCCATTATCTCCAAATGGAGAAAACTTGGCACAGTAGTGAACCTTCCCAGAAGTGGCCGGCCTTCCAAAATTCCTCCAAGAGCACAGCGACGACTCATCCAGGAAGACACAAAAAAGCCAAGGACAACATCCAAGGAACTGTAGGCCTCTCTCGCATCAATAAAGGTCACTGTTCATGACTCCACTATCAGAAAGACACTGGCCAAAAATGCCATCCATGGAAGAGTGGCGAGGCGGAAACCACTGCTAACCCAGAAGAACATTAAGACTTGTCTGAATTTTGCCAAAACACACCTTGATGATCCTCAAAGCTTTTGGGTTGAAAGTGGAACTGTTGGGAAGACAGGAGTCCCATTACATCTGGTTTAAATCAAACACAGAATTCCACAAAAAGGACATCATACCTACGGTCAAGCATGGTGGTGGTAGTGTGATGGTATGGGGATGCTTTGCTGCTTCAGGGCCAGGGCGACTTGCAATAATTTAGGGAAACATGAATTCTGCTCTCTACCAGAAAATCCTAAAGGATTTTCTCATCAGTCTGTTAGTAGAAGCTCAAGCACAACTGGATTATGCAGCATGAGAATGAGTAAGTTCACCTCTGAATGGTTCAAAAGAAGCTAAATTATAGTTTTGGAGTGGCCTAGTCAAAGTCTTGACTTGAACCTGATTGAAATGCTGTGGCAGGACCTTAAACGGACAGTTCATGCTCGAAAACCCTCCAATGTGTCTGAACTAAAGCAGTTGTGCAAAGAAGAGTGGGCCACAATTCCCCCACAGCGTTGTGAAAGACTGATCTCCAGTTATCGGAAGCGTTTGGTTGCAGTTGTTGCTGCTAAAGGTGGCACAACCAGCTATTAAATTTAAGGGGGCAGTCAGTTTTTCACATAGGTGATATAGGTGTTGGATAACTTTTTTGCTTCAATAAAAAAATATATAAATTTGAAAACTGTATTTTGTGTTTACTCAGGTTGCCATTGTTTTGTTATATCTCGTTTGAAGATTTAAAACAATTTAGTATGAAAAGTACACAATATGTAATGTATATGATATTAGGGCTAATTATATGAAAAATAATGCATTAAGTCATCCTAACCGTGTCATGTAAATTCTGTAATAAGTTAGGGTGTGAATCTTTGGGTTGAAAATGAATCAATTCGATTCATGATTCATACGTTTTCAATTAGATTCAAAACTATTTTTTGAAAATTCAGAACGATTCGATCCACAATGAAATTCGATTAACGATTTGATTCTGCCTTTTTTTAAATGCATTTACAGGATTCTTAAAATACTTCCCCTAGTGTGTCTTAGGCAAGGAAAAGACAAAATACTGTAAAGGTGCCGTAAGCGACTTTTTCATGGAGAGGTATGCACACATTTATACTACTCCCTGAAAGATATTGTGAGATATCTCACCAGTCTCTGTGACAGCTCTAGACTCTGTAAACAGTAAACAAAAATGTGTCCGCGACCCACGGACAGTGACACTTTCTGCCTGTCAATCATTTTGCACGTTAAAATGTAGACAACTGACTTGCTGCCTAATCAGTTAACGTCTTAACTGACAGCGTTTTTGAATGGAACTCTTTCCTATTAACATTTTTATTGATTCATAAACATATAACAAAATAAAAAACACAACATACTGTATATACATTGAATCAACATTTAACCCCCAGTACCCCTCCCCAATCACCAACCCCCAACAAACACCCATGTGGTCACAAATAGATTCACATACACAAAAAAAAACAAAAAAACAAAAAAAAAAAACATAATAATCGTATATAATTAAAACTAAACAGCTCTCTCCACAGCCCCTCCCTGAGAGTCCCCCAAAAACACCAAGTAATTGCCCCACTTCCTGTCAAACAAATTCTGAACCCCCAGCCTTCTGCTTGACATCTCCTCAAAAGCAGCCACCCTCCCCATCTCCGCACACCACTCTGGAAATGAGGATGCTCCATCTGACTTCCATCCCCTTAAAATAATTTGCCTGCCAACCATAATGCTGGTCAGAACCCAATTTTTTATGTGTTTATCCCCAAAATGTATGACCGCCCCATTGCCCAAAATACAGAGTCTGTGGCAGAGTGAAATTTGAGTGCCCAAACCATCACACAAAAAACTCTGAACCTTTAACCAAAATTCCACGCTTACCATTCCAAATGAAGGACTTCGCTATGCTTACAAATTACTTGAAGTAAGAGAGGGGGACATCTACAGGGAGAGATTGTAACAGGTAGTTAAATTTTGGAATACAATTCATTTTAATAACATTAACCTTCCCAATCATAGATAAAGGTAATGAAGCCCACCTGCCCACATTGCTCACAAAACCTTTTTTGTTAAGGGGTCAAAATTAACTCAATTCCCAAATACTTAATTCCCTGTTTGGGCCACTGGAAGGTTACTGGGCAGTACGCTGTCAGAGCCAAAGCTTCGGATTTAGACCAATTGACTCTGTATCCCGAGAATTTGAAAAGGAATTAATAATTCTGTGCAGGCAAGGCATAGATCTAATGGGGTCGGAGACGAATAATAAAATATCATCTGCGTAAAGCAAAAGCTTATGCACCACACCTCCCGCCACCACCCCTGGGAAATCATCTTCCCTTCTTATCATGGCTGCTAATGTTTCCAGGGCAAGACAGAACAATAATGGGGAAAGAGGGCAACCCTGCCGGGTGCCCCTATCCAGAGTTAAATAATCTGAAATTAATCCATTTGTTTGTACCGCCGCTACCGGGTGTCTGTAAAGTAACTTAATCCATCCAATAAAAGTATTCCCCATATATTTCCAAAACCTTAAAAAGATAATCCCATTCTACCATATCAAACGCCTTTTCGGCGTCAAGTGAGATGGCAGCGACCAGAGTCTGATCATTCGCCACTGACCACATGATATTGATGAAACGCCTAATGTTATCAGAAGAGCTACAGCCCCGAATAAACCCCACCTGATCTGTATGTATGAGAGATGTCATAGCTTTACTTAATCGATTAGCCAAACTTTTTGACAATATTTTAACATCTAGCTGGATCAGGGAAATTGGACGGTAACTTTTACACTTGCTTGGATCTTTGTCTTTTTTAAGAATTAGATTGATCCAGGCTTGCGTCATGGTTGGCAGAAGCTTTCCATTTTTTAATGATTCAGTATAAATTTCTAGCAAATGCGGAGCCAGTTCTGTAGCATAAGATCTAAAAAAACTCAGCAGCAAAGCCATCTGGCCCCGGAGACTTGCCTGTAAGCAAGGCCTTAATTACCTTGCCAAGCTCCTCCAAGGTTATCTCAGAATCAAGAGAATGTTTTTGCTTAGTCATCAGTTTAGGGAGTTCTAAAGGTTCCACAAAATTTATAATATCCTCATCAGTAGACGAAGAAGTGGAACTATAGAGATCAAGATAGAATTCTTTAAAAGTATTATTAATATCAATGGCCGAGGTAAAAATTTCACCACCAGCAGATTTCACTGAGGGAATGATAGAAAAAGACTCTTTCTGCTTTATATATCTAGCCAAAATCTTCCTTTCTTTGTCCACCGACTTGCCCTGAATAGCAAAAACTCCACCTTCTGCTACAAAATAGTATTATATCTGTATTTCAATCAGGTCAATTCTCTGAGGCCATCAGGCGACATGCTGCGCTTTGCCTCGGCACTTTTAATATTCCCTTCCAACTCCACGAGTTCTCGTGCTTTGGATTTTTTGATGAATGAGGCATACTGTATGATCTGACCCCTAAGAACCGCCTTAAGTGCCTCCCAAGCCACGCCCACAGAGGATACTGAGGACCAGTTGGTCTCCATATAAACACAGATTTCAGCCTTTAACATTTGTTGGAAATCAGGATTTTGCAAAAGGGATACATTAAAGTGCCAACTATATGATTTCCTTTTCTCCATATGTGGCAAAACCTCTAAACACACCAGGGCATGATCTAAGACTAAGATGTGTCCAACTGAGCAATCAACAACAGATGAAATGACGGACTTTTGCTTCACTATGATCAAGGACTCAAGGGGAGACGAGAGTCCATCAATAGATAAAAGTCTCCTCCCAATATTATATCATGAGGGGTGTCAGCAGCTTGCAACATCCCTTCAAGATCTATAAAAAAGCCCTGATCATCAGCGTTAGGTGCGTAATATTAGCCAAAATCAACCTTTGCCCCTGAATTTCTGCTAAAACAATAATTACTCTTCCTAATTTATCTTTACTCTGTTTGAGACATTTGAATTGTAGATGTTTACTTATCAATGTAATGACTCCCCTGCTCTTACTTGAGCTAGCACTAAAGAAAACATGTCCACCCCATATCTTCCCAAATTTTTCAGCTTCCTGTGGGGAAAGATGCGTTTCTTGAAGAAACACTATATAATATTTCTTTTGTTTTAAGAAAAGAAATAACCTTCCTTCTTTTTATGGGGTGCCCCAACCCATTCACATTCCACGTGGATAGAGACAATCCACTCATATTAACTTTTGACATTTTGACATATTAGAAAAAATAGATTGTGTGTCAAAAACAAAATTATAAAGACCACATTCCAGCATTAGTACAATAATCAAACCCCGAACTTCCCCCAGAACCAAACAAACAGAAAAAAGAAAAATGTGTGCATTAACCCCGCGCACGACAGCGCCAACCGGCGTCCATCCCTCAAAACTCAAATAGCCCATGTACGCCTATGAGAGCCCCCGCGACAACTTTGCCATCAGATTGCTCAAGTCCAGTGTTTCTATACAGATTTTGTGGGCCAGAATTACATAACAGAAGGAAATCTATAAAACAAACTCCAGCCAATAGGCAGATTAAACACAAAGAACGTGTAGATTCATCTGCATAACTGTCCCTAAGGTGTGTTCCTCCACAAAACAAAATCCAGCCTCTAGCGGAACCAGCACACACACACACTTACACACACACACACACACACACACAAAAAGCCATTCAGTTTCCTCGGACAGTCAAATGAATGTTCAATGAGCCTGCAGTTACATGAGTGCAGCAGATAACCTGATCCTTCCAGTGTCCTGCAAAAAATACTCCACAAAACAAACTCCAGCCAATAGGATGCACAAGCACAAATAACCTGCAGATTCATCCACAAATTGTCCCGAAGGAGTTTCTGCTACACAAAACAAACTCCAGCCGCTAGTCGGAACCAGCACAAAAAGAAACAAAAAGGGCACCCTGTTTCCATGAACAGTCAAGTGAATGTTCAGTGAGTCAGGTCCACCTGGCTGCAAAGCGAGTGCCACACAATGACTTACTCATTCCATTGACTTTATGAAGGACATTGCTTGCTGTGGGCATGTAAATATTTTGCGGCTAGCCTTAGAATCTGTTCTCAATTTGGCCTTTGTTACGATTTGATTACGATTTATCTCTAGAACAATCTGTTGGCCAAAAGTTCTCTGAAAAACTCTTTTTCATGTTCACGTATCATCCCCTAAAATAAACACTCGACAACAACTGTTTAAATCTTTGATTTCAGAATGAGCTTGAAGTCTTTCACATCCTTTGCTGTAAACTAAATTAGCAGTGATGAAAGTCACCTATTTAAAGAGTTCGAGAGTGCTTATTTCCAGTTCTTAGAATTGCACAATGTTCTGTGTGTGTGTGAATTGGGCAGAATGGATGTTGGTTGATATCTTACATGTAATCTTGCTTGATATTTGATATGTGAAGGAAATGAGAATGGCTGGAGCAGCACTTTCCTCTTTAAAAGAAGGATATAGCGTGGTCTGTTTTGTCCTGTGTTGTGTGGCGTGACAGTTGTGTGATATAGTTGTTAAGGATCTGCGCTTGTAACCGAGAAGTATCCAGTTTGTTCTTCAACTATCAGCACCTCTGATCGCTCTGGAGGGACTGAAATTGGAAGTCTAGTCAGTGTTTTTCACAATACAAATCATAAAACCCCACAGTGAGTCAAAGTCTCACTCCCTGAGATGTTTCAGTAGATGAGGAAGTGAGACTCAAATAGATGAGCAGCTGACAGTTAAAAAGTATATGAATTGGGGATGCCAATTTAACGTGTTAGACAGCACAAGATGAGAACACGTTCTTGCATTCAAACACAGCTGGACAGAGCACAATAACGAATGCAGGCATCTTGAGATGTGTTTTTCTAGGTTTCTAACTATTGTAGGGCTTTACTACAATACGATCACGTTTCTCTCTTGTTGATTTCACAAAGTCTGCGAACAAGAAAATGTTGTGGTTCTTCCAAGAAAACCTTCCTTTGCCTCGCGTAACACGAGACCTTTATCGGATGATCTCAGAAATTTGGCCAGAATTGATTGGGACCTGTCTCCCTCAGCGGATCTCCGAGCCGGAACCCTGTGAGCTCGCTCGATTTCCAGCTTATGGCCTGTTATGTCGAGTAGACTCTGAAAGAACTTGTCCAGAAATTCCACCATATTCAAACCCTCTGCTCGCTCAGGAACTCCAACAATTCGGACGTTGTTTCGCTGGTTATGATCCTCAAGGTCTTCCAACTTTTCCCAGATGCACTCCGTCTTGGTTGCTAGCGGGTTAGCAGCTAATTCCCTCTCCGATGACTCCAGATAATCGGTCCGTTTCTCAACATCCGACACTCTTGTAACCAAGTCAAGTGGTTTCGTCAACATGGCAGTGATCGATCGATGTATTACAGCAAGATCCTCCAAGTCAGAAACGACCTTCGTCAGCATTGCCGTCATGCTTGACAGTTGACGCTGAATCTTTTCCACTGCACCATCCAAATTGAGTCCCTGACTCGAGGCCTCCGGAGGGGCTTCAGCTTGAGCACATAAGTGCCTTTTAATGTCTCCAGAGCCTGAAGATTTTGAATTCTTTGACATATTGTCTTCCTAGAACAGTTAAGAATCAGGGTGTATCGAATCTTACCAGTTTATGACAAAAAAAAGTATTAAAACCAGCAAAGTGCGTAGAGCTCGCCGTTCACATGTCTGAACCTTGCATGCCATCACGTGACTTGGATGAATGGAACTCTTAAAGAAACTGGTCTCAGTACAGTTTAAAAGCACCTTATTTTTATCCTACCTCTGTATACAGCCTCCGTAGGCAGCATTTTCCAGTTTTATGACTCAGCCAATGAGTTGCCAATTAGCCAATACAATGCTTTGAGCACGATCCACTCGAGACAACAGCGCGAGCTGTCAATTACTTATGTGATAGTCATGGTCGTCCTGAGGAGAGATCAGACACAAGGTGCTTGAAAGCTGTTCAGAAAAAGTTTTGAGAGTTACGGACGGAACTGAGAGTGGATGTGATCGCGTGAAGGGTGACAGAAGAGTTCAGTGTGCACCTGTGAAGGGAGAGCTATGAGGCCGCGCACCTAGAGAATGACGCTGCACATGTCTCCATTAAAAAACACTTGTAACTTATTAAATATTTGTATATTTTAAAATATTGTACACTGTTTAGTCAAATTTCTCATAGTTGACTCTACCTATTAAACATAAAAATGACAAACATCAGCTTTAGAAGTGACGTTGAGATGTGAATGAAAGCAACAGTATTTGTGCTCAATATAATGCTGTGTGTGTTTAATGTGTTTTTGTGTGTGCAGTGAGAGTTACGCGCTAGTGAGAGCGGTGGTGATGACACGAGATGACTCAAGCGGCGGGTGGCTTCCTCTGGGCGGCGGCGGTCTCAGCTGCGTCACCGTACACAGAGTCAGTCGACCGGATACTGACGGCACCAACTCGCCAGAGCACCTCATCCACGGAGAACGGCTCAAAGACAAAACGGTAATGACAACATTGGAACAAGCACAGCCATGTTTGATAGACAGCAGGATGACATCATTACCGCATACGGTCACAGGAAGTAGTTGTTTGGCGCTCTTAAAATAGAAGGCTAGTGTGTGATGCGAGATGATGATGTCATCAGTGAGGAGCTCAAAGCACTGACACACAGAACGTGAGATCATTTTACATTGAAGATTTATAAAACATAATGCTTGTTTTTACTTTCAACAGCATACAGGTCACATAAAAACACTTTGGATATAAATACATAATTTAGTTCATATTTATATCCCGTCCATCTGAAATAAAATTATTTAATCAAACTGAAGCCCCCACTCCCGCACTGTGACACACTCTCCATACACTCTCAAACTACTTTTATATCTGATTATTTTGCAATATCAATTTATTAGCAACCACTTTTAGTCATTAGTTGTATATTTTTCCACCTTTTTTAATTCAGTTGTGTCATTTGCAATGCTTCATGGGATTGTAGTTCATTCCTCATTAATGACGTTAAATACACAGTCTTGTACTTTTATCTTTTTGTCTGATTTTTGAATACTATTTTGCTTCAAATCAAAGTTTTATAGTGTTGTGATTCACCTCTGGTTGGTTTGGTTCTTGGCTTACAACTCTTTATAAAGAATTGTATAAAATAACTTTAAAAAATGACTGGAAAAAATACTTCTGGAACCAAGACGGCTGAAAAAATGGGTGGCCATGTTTGTGTTCTCTAATAGAGTTGTGTAATCTGAGCTGTTTTGTCATTAGGTGGTGCTGGAGTGCAGTATAAAAAAGGATTTGGTGTATAATAAAGTGAACCCGATCTTCCACCACTGGAGGATTGACAACAAGAAGTTTGGACTGACCTTCCAGAGTCCAGCAGACGCCAGAGCCTTCGACAGAGGAATACGGCGAGCCATGGAGGACATTACACAAGGTGAGCCTCCTCTATTCGTGTCTCATCATGACATCATCAGCTCTCTGAGCCCCCTGAATGGATCCTTCATCCAAGAAGAAATACAATCATTGTTACGATTTATCCTAGAACAATCTGTTGGCCAAAAGTTCTCTGAAAAACTCTTTTTCATGTTCACGTATCATCCCCTAAAATAAACACTCGACAACAACTGTTTAAATCTTTGATTTCAGAATGAGCTTGAAGTCTTTCACATCCTTTGCTGTAAACTAAATTAGCAGTGATGAAAGTCACCTATTTAAAGAGTTCGAGAGTGCTTATTTCCAGTTCTTAGAATTGCACAATGTTCTGTGTGTGTGTGAATTGGGCAGAATGGATGTTGGTTGATATCTTACATGTAATCTTGCTTGATATGTGATATGTGAAGGAAATGAGAATGGCTGGAGCAGCACTTTCCTCTTTAAAAGAAGGATATAGCGTGGTCTGTTTTGTCCTGTGTTGTGTGGTGTGACAGTTGTGTGATATAGTTGTTAAGGATCTGCGCTTGTAACCGAGAAGTATCCAGTTTGTTCTTCAACTATCAGCACCTCTGATCGCTCTGGAGGGACTGAAATTGGAAGTCTAGTCAGTGTTTTTCACAATACAAATCATAAAAACCCACAGTGAGTCAAAGTCTCACTCCCTGAGATGTTTCAGTAGATGAGGAAGTGAGACTCAAATAGATGAGCAGCTGACAGTTAAAAAGTATATGAATTGGGGATGTCAATTTAACGTGTTAGACAGCACAAGATGAGAACACGTTCTTGCATTCAAACACAGCTGGACAGAGCACAATAACGAATGCAGGCATCTTGAGATGTGTTTTTCTAGGTTTCTAACTATTGTAGGGCTTTACTGGTTGTTTAGATCAGTGTTACTATCAGAAATAATTAATAATTATTTATTTAGTTATTAATTAATATTTTAATTAATTAATTGAATCTAACTCATTAAAACCTCATATGGGGCTCCAGTAAATATAGTGTGCTACGTTTAGGAGCGGGTTTGGTTATTAGCAATAATTAATAATTATCAAAGATAATTATTAATTATCAAAATCAATAGAACATTGATGAGAATCAATGTTAGCTTTTTTAATCCTTTAAATCAACAATTATCAAAGATAATCGTTAATTGTTAACATCGATGAAACATTAATTAAAATGAACACTAGCTTATTGATCATTCAAATTCAACAATCATCAAAGATAATTATCAATTATCAAAAATCAATAGAATATTAATAAGGATTAACAGTGACGGGGCACCACCCTGGAATTAGGGACTAATAACCAGATAGTATAACAGTCTCAATATTAGATTGTTTTCTCAGGAAAATTGACATCTGAAGAATATTGATTTTCGGGAAAAAAAACAATGAATGAAGGCTTGAATCCGAGCACTGACATCCAGTCAGCATGACACAGGTGTATGCAAAACAAACCAAAACACTTCTCTTTGTAATATAAACAAAGTTTATTTATGCAGTAATATCAATTAATAATTAATACAATGCAGTCAATAAACTTCCGACTTACAACTACAAACTAAACAGTGATATGATTAGATATGGAAACCAAAGTAATCCTATAACACATGAGGGTGTGTGTGTGTGTGTGTGTGAGAGAGAGTGTGTGTGTGTGTGTGTGTGTGTGTGTGTGTAAGGAGGGACAAGCACAAAATGGCGGACGTGACTCTCGTGGAGAGTATGTCACACGAGACTTCCGGCCAGGGAATATGACCGCGAATGTGGGCGGAGAGAAACCAGTCAATGGCGTCTACCAGTTACCGCGTGTATCAGCTTGTACGATAGCTTAGGGACAAAGCTGAGCTTTATCACAAAGCTATCTATTAGCCAAAAAATGTGGCCGAGAATGTTTGTGAGGGATCGCACACGCGCGCTCGTGTGTGTGTGTGGTTAGTAGGACAGAGAGAGAGAATTAAGTGATGGCCCCAAAGCCGATTTCGCGATCGTGGGAGAGAAAGCAGCTGTTAGTTTATCACTCAGAGACGCGGTGGACGGCTCATAAACAGTCCCGCATTCTTTGATTCTTTAATGGATAAACTCAGTTTGCCGGTCTCACCCGCAATGGCGAAATTGCACAACAATCCAATTTGGTTGGACCACAATACAGCAAATCAAATTCGTGATAATTAATACCCTGAGTATTAATAATGAGCGGACATGGCGGTCCGTAAACTGAACAAGCAAAAACCTTGATACACAAGAATAACACACTATAATATTCTATCTCTGCCCAGACGTAAACCTCTTACTTGAATCGCATGAGGATGCAGGTGGAATGTGTGTTCATCCGTCCTTTAACTCAGACTCGGTTCCTCGAGGCTTGGGTGATGACGGGAGGCCGTTTCCTCGTTCTGTCAGCGGCCGGTACAGCTGCTGATTCTCGGCGGGCTGGCGGAGAAATCAGAAACGTCGACTTGATTGAAGATGGAAGAGAAATCTTTAATCTCTTCACTTCTGCAGGCAAACAGATGAAGATGCGGATTGCCGGCGGTCTCCTTCGGATCCGTTAGAGTGTTCGGTTGAACACAGAGTAATCTCAACTCGTCTAGCGAGATAGAGATTGTATGGCCACAGTTTCAAGTCGGACGTTACTTCCTTGTGCCACGAGACTGCACCTGAGAGCAGCGATGAGCTGCATCTATACAGGGCGAGCAAAGTTGCTGGAAGCAAATCCCAGAAGCATTTCAGAGGTATTTCTACTCCTGATGATGTCATGGATGAGGTGCTTTCTGTCGTGTGCCTCATCCAATAGGAGTTGAGAGTTTGATCCTTTAGTGAGCAAGGCTTCATGGGATTTGTAGTCTGTTTTGGACTCCCTTTGTTTGATTTTGGCACGGTTTTTATCAGTAAGATTTACGACTTGGTATGTGGGGGCCTGAGTTAGGTTTTACGACTGTGTTAGGCCTGCCTTTGTCTTCTATCTGAATACATGAGGCCCAGCATTCCCCCCTTTAGTCTGAAGAGTTGGTTGTTGTCCAGCATCTTTAGAGCAACTGAAGGGCCGAACAGTTCTTGTCGATTCACAGTAACTTGTGGGTTACGCCATCCATGTATTCCTGATAGGAAAGAAAACGGTTGCACAGTCCATACAGTTCATTAGAGTTCACAGAGGCTTTATCGTCTGGACAGAGATTGAGGCACATCTGGGTATAGAACTTCTAGCTAAATCTAAAACTACATTCATCACACATAAACATTTCAAGTTATTGGAAGGCACAGTATTAACCGTAACACAATCCTTCGTTGTTCTTTGGTCATAACACAAAATCAAATTAGAACCTGACATTGGTTACTAGGAACAAAATGTTAGAGGAAAGGAGGGTTAAAGGTTAAAAGGCTTATCCTTGGAAATGATTGGGGTTAACCTGTGGGATGGGCTCAGACTGGTGTGTAAAATGCGGCTGTACGAGGAGTGAGTCCAGTCTGGCCTGTAGGTGTTGAATGTACCTGTACATGGCGTGTGCAATAATTGCGATGATCCAACCACTAAGGAGGAGCCAGAGGGCAACCAAACTGATAGGGTGTTCTCTGTAAGATGACGATCTGCTTCGGTGACTAGGAAATATAGTGGTCAAGCCAGTCGGTTTGAGACTGAACTTCACTAATTTCATCCTTTCAGCCTGAAGCTGCTGTCGAAGGGTGTCATCAACAGTGAGGCTGTGACCTCTAAATGCGTCCATGATCTCAATTTCTACGTCATTTTGTCGACATTGAGATGATGGAGGACAATATCGTCAATGTGCACGGTGGCTCCTTGGGGAACCATTAAGAACACCGTTTGGTTTGGTAGCCTTAGTTTAGTGGCTGTATCATGGCGGTTGTATGACATTGGGACTTCGGTGGCTGGTGTGTTAACGAGCCAGCGATTGCCTGCTCGCTCTATCCTTGTCTCTGTTCCTTCATCTTTGATGGACATGCTACCATGACACTTGTTCAGGGAGGTATTTAGTCACCTCTCTAACAAAGGGGTTGTGTTTGGACAAACCCAATGAATGTCCTTTGTCTTGGTACACATGTTAAGGTTAGGGATAAGGTAGAGCGAGGGGTCCTCATCATGGTAGGCGAGTGTTGGTGGTGTTTTGAGGTGAATGTGTGCATTACCTCTCTGAAAACCAACATTAAATACGGACTTTAGTCTATATATATTCTGCCTATGACGGTAGATTGAGGATAAATCCTATTTTGAGGTTTTGAGGATTTACATGGATTGGAATTTCAATGCCAAAAGTATATGCCAGGTGTATCTGTGAAGGTTGCACAATGGAGATAGTAGCAGACCTAAGGATTTGTTCGACAAGGTCTAGGGAGACCAGGTAAGCTGGAATCCTTCCATCACTCAGACTGTTGACTGAGGAGCTAATTTCCCTGAGGTCCTGCATTAGATCTCTAACGATACATGCATAAGTTGTTTTCTCTGACAAAGTCCCTAAAACCTGCAAAGTGTTATTGATAAGAACAGAGTGCAAATTTACAGTGACTATAGTACCCTGAAGGGTTTTATTTAGGCCCTGTAATTGTTCTTATTGGAGTCGTCGTCTCTGCTGGATTTTTGGACAATGGCGACTTGTCCATCTGAAGCTGGCGAACTGTTTTCTGGACCAAGTGGTTTTGGTATGTCAACCTGAGCCCACGTGTCCACGACGGCAGTCAATGAGCGGAGCCAATCAGTTCAGTAGGTCCTGGCCAACTAACAGTGGTTCCGCATTAATGGGACATATGTAAACAGGGTCTATTAGCATCATCCCTTGAAAGGTGTCAATCCAGGCCCGTTTTGTGATAGACGACCTATCTTGCGTGTAGCTTGTGATGCTTACGTTGCAGGTCTCTGTCTATAATGGTTTGCCAAGGGAGAGCTTTGCTCTAGCCACTTCTGCGAAGGTGTTGGAACCCATTAGACTATTTCGGAACTGGTGTCGAGTAGTGCCTGGGCGCTGAATTACCCATATGTCAGGCGTTGCCCTAACGGTACAGATCGCCCAAGAAGGTCAGAAAAGGAGGGTGTGGCATGTTAGGAGTGACTGCTTTGGGGAGCAACTTGGACCCTGTTCCCCTTTTCCCGACCTACAAAGTAAACTTTGGCATTAACGGGAGGGGGTACATCGTCTAGTCATACTGACGAGGTTTCAGCGGCGTGTTCCTTTGAGGAGGTCGGCGGACCTGGTGAACAACGGAGCACGTCAAGCTTCGTTAATAACTCAGTCAAGCGTCTCCTTATATCCTCCATTTCCTCTCTCAAATCTTGTTCTCTGAGGGGATTTGAAACCTTGCCTACCCACTCACCTTCTTGTTTGGGTTTTCGTTCGAACCGCGCATTTCCTTTCGGCCGGCGAACGTTTTGTTGTTTAGGCCTGCCGTGACCCTGGGGGTGTGTCTGGTTACCACCCCCCTGGTTCTGTTGCCTACCCTGCTGGCGGGGTGAACGGCGCCTCTGGGGTCCTGTTCTAGCATTCACCTTAACGCGAGGCATTTAGTTGCCTTCAAGCGCTAGGTCTGCATATTCTGAGGCTTGGATCCCCAGGGATCTGGCGTCGCCTTCGTGCCCTCGGGCAGGGCGCACGCATGTCTCCCATGCCAGTTGCGTGTACCTTCTGATTTTCTGCAAGGTGGGGTTACCCATTCTGCAGTGCATTGTGACGGCATATCACACGCACTCGTGGAGGTTGTGAAGGAAGAGAGACTTGAAAGCTCGTTCCTCCTCCAGACCTGGTGCGTTTCTTTCTTGGAAGTACGTGGTTCTCAGGCGTCTATAATACTCACGCGGAGGCTCGTGCCTCTTCTGGGTGATGGCGAAAGCAGCTATGGTAGCGGAGGCTTCGTTGATATACAGCGAATACTCCTCGCATAGGGCTTTACACAGAGCTGAGTAGCGGTTTCGTATACCAGTCGGTAGCGTTTCCATGAATGCATGGACACTCCTTACCGTGGTCTTCCATATAAGCTTGAGTTTTTCACGCGACGAAGCATAAGGCAAATCAACCAGGCAGTGCTAAATTTCCCTAAGATAACTGTCGATGTTTGAATCTCGATTACTTGGGTCAAAGCACTCTATGTCCCCTGCGAGGGATTTGAGTTGTCGGATGCTCAAGCGTTGGTGTCGGTATGACCACGGGTTGTCCGAGTCATCCGAAACACCATAGTCACTCGGATCGCTATAGCGATGAGGACGACTTCCTCCCCTTCATGGTGGGGAAGGAGTCCAGTCGACGCGTGGGGGTGGACCACGGTTTGCGTACAGCTCCCTGGCTAATGGGATCTTCGAGCCGCTTACACCACTCTGGGCTTGAAAATAATCGTCCCCCCTCCGTGGTGTGGAATCAGTCGGTTTGAAACGCAAGGTGGCGTGACTGAAAACTGACTGTGGAGGGCAACTGTAAGGAGGGGCACCTGCATCCAACCAGCGGGCCACTGGAGGAGCTTGAAAGGTGTCTTGGAGGACAAAGTCAGAGACTGTACCACTAGGGGCAGTTCGGCTCCTAGCGTGTGTCCCTAGGTTTCTCAGGCGCACATTTCTATGCGTAGCGCTAAAGAGGGGGCTCTCTTCTATGTCAGATGTTGTACTGTGCGTTTCAGCTGCACTTACCTGATCTGACTCTACTCTTATCTGAGCAGCTTGAAGCTGCCTACGCAGGGTTTCGTTTTCCTCCTGCATCCGGGCATTATCTTCCTGTGCCTGGACTTTCTCAGCTTGGGTGCACCTAATTTCTTGGTGCAGGCTGAGATTTTCCTTCTGCACAGCTTGGTAGCTGCTCTGCAGCTGGGCTGCAGTTTGCAGTTGGGTTCTGCGGTGATGAAGAAGGAACATCTGGCCCACTAAGTCCAGGATTGTGCGCATTGGCTTCCCGACCGGGTTGTTGACATAATCAACTAGTTCCTGCAATGCTTCATCACAACGACTAATATTGTAGCCGTTAAGGTTCTCTCACTCCTCTATGGAGAGACGGAGGACAGCAGCGACCACATCTTGCAGCGCTGGGTGACTGACCTCTGTGGAGCTTCAGCTCCAGTCATGCGGGGCGATTGGTGACTCATTTTACTGGGGCAGTAAAAATTCTTGCGACACAGTAGCTCTGATAGCTTGTTGTTTTACAGTTGCTATAATGCTGACACGAACGCACAGGTGAGAGGCTTCGACCTGTGGCTTACGGGCTACTGTTATGTAATGGCAAATTTCACTGCGTTCTCTCTTTGGTGGACATCAATGAAGTGACGTGGCACCTCTCTGTAACATTTAGATGAAAGCATTAGGAGTTAAATAACAACAACAGCAGGTTTTAAGCAGACTATCGTAAATTTACCAACCCCTAATTCACTCTTAAGAGCACTTTCACACCACACTGGCTTATGTTTGGCAAGTTGTGAGAAGTCAATTGTCAAACAGAACCAAACTTTGAAGTAATGATTCAAATGATTACTTTGGATTCTTTTACATACACACTGTGACAGAACTGGCACGTAGGATGCCTCACATGGGGCACCAATTATTATGTAGGGCTTTACTGGTTATTTAGATCAGCGTTACTATCAGAAATAATTAATAATTATTTATTTAGTTATTAATTAATATTTAAATTAATTAATTGAATCTAACTCATTAAAACCTCATATGCGGCTCCAGTAAATGTAGTGCGCTACGTTTAGGAGCGGGTTTGGTTATTAGCAATAATTAATAATTATCAAAGATAATTATTAATTATTAAAATCAATAGAACATTGATGAGAATCAATGTTAGCTTTTTTTTTTAATCCTTTAAATCAACAATTATCAAAGATAATCACTAATCATTAACATCGATGAAACATTAATTAAAATTAACACTAGCTTATTGATCATTCAAATTCAACAATCATCAAAGATAATTATCAATTATCAAAAATCAACAGAATATTAATAAGGATTAACATTGACGGGGCACCACCCTGGAATTAGGGACTAATAACCAGATAGTATAACAGTCACAATATTAGATTGTTTTCTTAGGAAAATCGACATCCGAAGAATATCGATTTCCGGCAAAAAAACATTGAATGAAGGCTTGAATCCGAGCACTGACATCCTGTCAGTATGTGACACAGGTGTATGCAGAACAAACCAAAACACTTCTCTTTGTAATATAAACAAAGTTTTTTTTATGCAGTAATATCAATTAATAATTAATATAATGCATTCAATAAACTTCCGACTTACAACTACAAACTAAACAGTGATATGATTAGATATGGAAATAAAAATATTCCTATAACACATGAGGGTGTGTGTGTGTGTGTGTGTGTGAGAGCAAGTGTGTGTGTGTGTGTAAGGAGGGATGCGCACAAAATGGCGGACGCGACTCTCGTGGAGAGTACATCAGGCGATACTTCCGGCCAGGGAATATGGCCGCGAATGTGGGCGGAGAGAAACGTCAATGGCGTCTGCCAGTTTACCGCGTGTATCCGCTTGTACGATAGCTTAGGGACAAAGCTGAGCTTTATCACGAAGCTATCAACGAGCCAAAATGTGTGCCAGAATGTTTGTGAGGGGTCGCGTGTGTGTGTGTGTGTGTGTGGTTAGTAAGAGAGAGAGAGAGAGAGAATTAAGTGATGGCCCCAAAGCCGGTTTCGCGATCGTGGGAGAGAAAGCAGCTGTTAGTTTATCACTCAGAGACGCGGTGGACGGCTCGTAAACAGTCCCGCGTTCTTTGATTCTTTAATGGATAAACTCAGTTTGCCGGTCTTACCCGCGATGGCGGAAATGCACAACAGTCCAATGTGGTTGGACTACAACACAGCAAATCTCATTCATGATAATTAATACCCTGAGTATTAATAATGAGCGGACATGGCGGTCCGTAAACTACAAGCAAAAACCTTGAAACACAAGAATAACACACTATAATATTCTATCTCTGCCCAGACGTAAACCTCTTACTTGAATCGCATGAGGATGCAGAATGTGTGTTCATCCGTCCTTTAACTCAGACTCGGTTCCTCGAGGCCCGGGTGATGACGGGAGGCCGTTTCCTCGCTCTGTCGGTGGGCGGTACGGCTGCTGATTCTCGGCAGGCTGGCAGAGAAATCAGAAACATTGACTTGATTGAAGATGGAAGATAAATCTTTAATCTCTTCACTTCTGCAGGCAAGATTCATTGACAGATTGTATAGCCACAGTTTCAACATTACTTCCTTGTGCCACAAGGCTGCACCTGAGAGCAGCGATGAGCTGCGTCTACACATGGAGAGCAAAGTTGCTGGAAGCAAATCACGAAAGCATTTCAGAGGTATTTCTACTCCTGATGATGTCATGGTTTGAGGTGACGTTCTGTTGTGTGCCTCATCCAATAGGAGTTGAGAGTTCGATCCTTTAGTGAGCAAGGCTTCATGAATCTGTAGTCTGTTTTGGACTCCCTTTGTTTGATTTTGGCGCGGTTTTTATCAGTAAGATTTACGGCTTGGAATGTGGGGGCCTGAGTTAGGTTTTACGACTGTGTTAGGCCTGCCTTTGTCTTCTATCTGAATACATGAGGCCCAACACTATGTTTAACTTGACACAGTGTCCTAAAAACAGCATTTATAATGTGATGCAACCAAAGTGAGACGCTTCAGAAGCATCCATCTGACACTTGTTATAATAATGAGTCTATCTCGGACAGATTGACGAATTCAGTTGCAAAATGGATTGCTGTGGACTGTAGGCCAATGATAGATTTACAATCTATATTATGGAAATATTATAAAAAACAATATATTGACTTCTGAAGCCACTGTGGAAGCGGGAGCATGGCCGAGCACTGGTTTGTGAATGGAGAGTGACGGCGGGAGAAATGAATGGTAAGGACTTGCAGCTGTTCTGTGTTTCAGTGAGCGGTGTTGGGGAGATAAAAGGGGAGACGAGAAGCCCGGAGGGTAGAGAGAGCCGAGTTTGATCCTGTGTGTGTGTAATCTTTAGAAGCCGCTGAAAAGCGAAATCTTAATAAAACTTTGAGTTATTTGGACTGAGAACGCTGTCTCCCACTTGCTCATTCACTGGAGAGTTAAAGAGTTGTATTATCAATGCTTTACTCGTCTGCCACAATAATGTAATGCATTTTAATTATCTGAATTATATATATTTATATATATATATATATATATATATATATATATATATATATATATATATATATATAAATTAGAGCTGTCAGAATTGCGATTAATTTAAAAAGTTGATTGTGTTAATTGTTCTCAAAGGTGCAGTATGTAAGATTCAGAAACCCTTGTTATTAGTGACGCCTGTGGCCGTTCAGTGAACTGCAGCAGCTACCTGTTCCTCGGCTCGCACACACTCCATAGAGACGCGAACGAGCATCGACCAAAACAATGATGTAATGTACAAAGAGACTGAACGTGATTCACCGGTATCATGTTGACAGATGAGGTAGCATAATTAAAATGACACAGTTATGATTGTTTTACTACAAACTTTGAGACTGTATATTATATTTGACTCTCCAGTGCTGGAACAGGGCTAAAACAAAGTGTGGATATACGTCTGACTATGTGAGACTGTAGTTTGAAGTAATCACTTTTCTTTGCATGATACATTGACTGCATTTATACGATAGCCTATGTCGGCGTTAGCTAGCTAGCCAGCTTTATCAATAGCTGTTAGCTTAATTTGGTGGATGATGACAGTAGCTGTTTATAAAATAGACTGTACATTATAAATATGTTGACACAATTCAGTATTGATGTGATTCCATCACAACTGTCATTTTGATATATCGATGCGCTATTGTTTTATAATAATAGAATGTATATATTTTCTGTATAACCAAGTTACGTTACACTAATGAATGGAGCTTTTTGCATTATCTTGAACATTGTCTAGCATTCATTTCATGTGTTATTGTAGTTTACCTTGCTCAATAATTACAGATTAACATTGTTTATGACAGTTACTGTGCAGGCAAGATCAAGTTAGCTAAAATGACACTCAATCCTTATGACACTATATTTCACATGCTTTGCAGTTAAGTTTACCTGTCCAATAAGAAGAACACCAATTCAGGGTCAGTTTTGATCCCCAAAACTGAACGAAGGTCCCTCCAGGAATCAAATGCCCTGCCGATGTTCACTCTAGTTTTCGCTCGACCACAATCACATTCCCGCTTATCCAGACGGGATTCAGTAGATAAATGTTTTTTTGGCTTACTCTGAGTTTGTGTAGGAGTCGGTGTTGTGCTGGGAGCCGGACGTTTGCTGGATTTCATCTCTAAGATAACGTTACCTAGTGTTGCAGTTTGTTGTCGCTGTTGAATAGGGTTAGGGTTAGAGTTAGGTGAGGCAAGGCTCTCGGGAGCGCACATAAACGTCACATCCTTTGGATTTTCCCGGCAAAAGCGACCCGCTCCCTTCGCGTGAAAATCAGTCTACAGGCTTTAATAGTCAACCTAGGGAGTCCGGGAAGGGCTCATTTTTTAAGTTACATTACAAGCCGTTCACACATTGGCAAAAAAAAAAAAGGTGAATATTACATGAAAATTTGTACATACTGCACCTTTAATCATGATTAATACATTTACCATTAATACAACATAAACACATGTTGGCAGTGCAGAACCTTTGTAAAGTGTCCGTCCAGAGTCATTACATTGACGCACACACCACAAACACATACAACAGCCGTGTCAGTGATAAAATGATGGAGAAAGGAGCTCTTAGCGCTATTAGATGTACAAAACAAGGCCAGATGGGACTTGTTATAGAAATCAAGTATTTTCAGCCTATGTAAGGCGCATTTTAGTTTCCACAGAAGCATGTAAAGTCTTAACTATCATTAAAAAACAGAATGAAACGTGTTTGTCTGCAAACGCTTTTCATGTGGAGTTTAAAGCGGCGCTTGGAAGCCCTGACGCGAATCATGAATGTGGTTACACGATTGCTGTAATAAAGCGGATAGCCAGAGATTAATATTGTGGAGGATGAGAGTTTAAGAGAACTCCCTCTTAGACTTTGGGGAACGTTTAATGTTACTTGAATTGGTGCTATTTTAGTGCATTTCTGTCTTCATACTATGGACGGCTTTGTTTGGAAAATGTTAATAAAGCATTATATTGTTACATATTGTTTTGTTTTCTTTCCTAAGATGGAAATAAATGCATTTTGACAGGAAAAGAAGTGATTGACAGTGATTAATCGCGATTAACTACAAAAAAATATGCAATTAATGATTAAAAAAAATATTGACTGACAGCATTAATAAAAATATAATTATTTAAATATAATTGATATATTTATAACTATATATTAATAGACATTTTATCATTATACATTGAATTTGCCTTTTTTAGCACATGATACATGCAATTAATTGTGATTTATTAAATTAATTAATCGGCATATCATGTAATTAATTTGATTAAAATTTTTATTGATTGACAGCCCTTAAATTAAAGGGAAAATGTCTATTTTAGATGCTGTAACTGTGGTGACCAATTTTAATCACCTTTTTGACTTCACAAGTAAATATGTTGTTAAATAATATAATGAGGAAATTTTGATATCGTAATGAAGCATTGAGTCGATCGTAGTGAAATTTCCTCAATCGACAATCGTTAACATTAATGAATGAAAATGTATTAATCATTAAAAATAACAATAATAAACTAAGTGGTGAACAGCTTGAAACTTAAAAAATACAAGACATATTTTTTATTCAATCAAAGCTTTATTCATTCAGAAAGTTTGATTTTTGACAGGCCAACCGTTCTAACGCAATCTTGAAAATGTCAACATCAGAGAAAAAGGAAACGTGAAAACATCAAACAAACGCTGAAGTATAGGTAATGAAATACACTTAAGAGATGCTAAGAGATGTTATTTTCCTATTAAATTATTTTCATTTAAGAGTATTTTTAATACATTCAGGCTGTTTATTGGATAAATACAAGTAAACGTCATATTATGCGACTACACATCACTTTACGGAGAGCTTACGACCTACTAGTTAAGTCTTGCCTAAAGAACAGGTGGTGCAACCAAATTAAACACTGACTTAGTTACAAACTAACTAATAGTTACTAAGCCCTTAGTGTGAACTTTACATCTCAGCTTAAGTGAGACCTTACACAGCTGGTGCAACCCTACCCTGTACACTGGTGACGGTGACTGTCATGATCTCCCGGCGAGAACTGATGTGATTATCGGTTTGGATGATACAAAGAGACTGGCGGATCATTAGTGCTTGTTGTCATGTTGTACTTTAACACACCATCATGGTTCATGCAGTAAATGTTCATCTATAGAGAAACAGTCCATGATTACATTGACCCCCTGCTTCATCTTTTCTTTTTTATTCTGTGTTGCTGACAGGACGTGACATGCAGGCGCAAGCTGTGACAGCTTCTCTATCTGCTGGCATGATTACTGAATGCATTTGTGCTGAAATTGATTAACTGATGATCGATAAGGTTAATCAATCAAATTATTAATGAATAATCGATCATCGATTATTCATTATCATCTCTAGTTAATCGTGAGACAGACAGACAGCAGTCAGTCTTACAGTTTATCTGGTGTAGACCCTTTTCATGGACTGTGATGACACGTGTCCACCTTATTTAAAAGTGTAAATCTATCAAACTTTAAATTATTTAGTGTACATTTATAATACTATTCTTCGTTATATTACTCTGGGCTTAGTTTTAAAAATTTAGTTACCAAAGATGTGATGGAGTAGAGCCGGGGATAGTAAATTTGGCATCTTTCTCTGTCCTGACTGTTGTCATCCATTTCTCTAATTGTTTTTCTTTTTGTGGAAAGTTGTGGAAACATAAACTAATAGTCAATATTTTTCTTTTTCTGTTGGAGCAAATAAAAACGCAAAAATAATATTTTCTGTGATCTCCCAGTCACTGCTATTGAAGTTTATCCTGCAATTGTTCACTTCTGCGTTCCAAAGCCGGAAAGTGAAAGGGTCTATAGACTGTGATGAGGCGGATGTGTGGGCTGATGGGTGAGACGGGGGTTTGTGAACCTCAGGATAGGTGTCGAAAGGTGAATGATGGTTGTCTGTGTTGAATTTATGCTATATCAGTACACTTATGTACATGCTGAAGTTGAGGATATTACAGCTGGACCGGACTGCTTTTGTCACACTTGCCCAGTACACTTAATTTACATGTAAAGGGTCATGAACAGGATACCATTGCTCAGCTTTTTCAAACTTCTTTTTGGCTCTGAGCAAGGAATGAAGAATAACTTTTTAAGGGTGTTTTTATAGATAAGTTAGAAGCAAAACAAAGAACTATTTTTGCAGAGTAAAACACTTTCGTCTAACATCATCTGATTACTTAAAGGTGCACTCAGCGATTCCTGAGAAACACTGCTGATATCTGGGTTAGGGTTAGGGTTAGTTAACTCAACTGCCAAAACAAACACACCCCTCCCTTCAGTGCTCCTCTGGAGGCTCCGCTCCCCAAATTGATGCACACAAATTCATTCCTTTTAGCTCTCTTATCATAATCCTTCTTTTTTAGTTTATATTCTTTTGACCTTTTTCTCTTGTTCTGTTTCTCAGACATTTGTCCTCCTTGGAGTTTAGAAAGTTTGCATCAGCCAGATTTGCCATCGCTCTTCTAATGAATTTCCCTCTCGCTCTGCCCCCACCCCCCATCCTGTGCACACGCAAGAACCACCCCCTGATGCTGACTGGCTGGAGTAGTGTTGTGTGGATCGATCCGATCCAGTTTGTTTTTGTCACATTTACAGAGCCAGGGTCGTGTACAAATACTAGATTTTTTTTAGCCCACCCACAGAACGATTAGAAGGATAGAACTGGACATTTGCAATGTTTGGGAAAACAGTGACCTCTATTATTGAATCATGTTAATATCTCCAGCTTTACGTAAACGACCATAAATAAGAGGCTGCATTTCTCTGACGTTAATTATTAGCTGTCCAATCACAATAATCCATCAATGCTACGAATCGTTCTTCATGGACAAGGTCTCTTTACGTAGCATTGCATGCGCTAGCAACACTACTCAACATGCAGCACGCGGGCCGCATACATCATAAAAAATATATTTATCAATAGCCTATCACAGTGGTTCCCAACCCTGTTCCTGGAGATCTTGGAGTCTCCACTAACGAGCTGATGAGTTGAATCAGGTGTGTTTGATTAGGGAGATATCTAAATGTGTAATGCTGGGGGCCTCCAGGAACAGGGTTAGGAACCACTGGCCTATCAAATGTGCATGAATTCAGTTGAGGGGCTCCTTTATCAGAGGGTTTACGGTAGCTCTCTGAATAGCTGAAGCACAGTTAGAGAGGGAAATAAACTGTAAAAGGATGTAATGAATGAAATAAACAACAAAGAATATCTGAGCACAGCTAATGTTTAATGAGAGCGGTGGTCAGTCAAGAATGCGCTCTCGATCTCACCTGAGAGTCACTCATCAGCGTGAATCTGTCAGACTCGTTTCAATAGCTTAACAGAGATATTTGCTTGTCATGAATACAGTCATAACAGGAAAAAATAATCGTTTATCCTGCAATAACGGCATTGAGACGCCTTCATCCAAATGCTAATTAGTGATATTTGTTACTTTACTGCAAAACACTAAAGAGGGTGAACAAATCTTTGACTTCTCACTGGAGCAGTTTTGTAGTTAATAGTGAATATATCTCTCTTGTTTTGGTATCTCAGGTGAGTGTGATTTTCTTTATTGTAGTGAATGTGGGAGAAACTGGCTCTTTGAAAAATTAAAACCAAACTATGAGAAAATTGTTACATTCCTAATTTATAGTCTTTTATTTAGGCTTGTATGATATTATATTATATTATAAAATTAAGAATTCTTAATACAAAAAATGTTCACTATAAAAATGATATATTCTTCATAGTATTTAATGTTTGAACAATTTATGAAATTAGTTGGGTTACAAATATTGGGCTATAAATATTAGGCCGCTATATTATAAGCATATAAACATAACTAGATTAATTATTTACCTATAAATGTATACCCCCCACCACCCCCCCCCGACCCCCGGTGGATCATGGAGTTTAATTATTTATTTTTAAACACAATTTACAATCATATTTAATCAAATTACACAATGTTGACTTAAGACTTAATAGATATTACAGTTTCATTTTCTGTTAATGCATGATTTTCTGTAAAGCTGCTTTGAAATGATGTGTGTTGTGAAAAGCGCTGTACAAATAAAACTGACTTGACTTAATGACATATCAGACGCATCAGCTGAGAGGCTTCCAGTACGTCTGTGGGCTCAGGTGTAGAGAGACGCATCAGAATGAGATGTGTGATCTCCGTGTGTCTGCTGTGGAATGTTCCAGTGTTGTGTAACGCTGTGAGCAGCTTCTTCAGTATTCCTCACGCATCCCTCCAGACCGCAGTTTGTTTCTGTGGCAACCGAACACATGGCACACAGCGACTGCCACCGGAGCTGAACGAGGTGTGATGTCGACTTTCTGCCATGATCCACAGAAACCTCTGATCATACAGACACGTCAAACTTCTTTCATTATAATAGTCTGCTGTTCTCCTCCAAGAAGACAAATACATTCTGTAGAAACTTACAACCCCATTATAAAGTATTGTTTTGCTGTAGATATGTTATGATATCTTAATTCAGAAACTGATTTATAGTTCTGACTCTAAATTCTGATTGGATGAGCCACTTTGAAGCCGTTGTAATATATATTTTATATCAATGTGCCAATTTGCTTGGCAGCCACAAACAGCCTAAAGTTTGCCTTATGAACTATATTACTTGGCGGAATAATTGTTTATTCTAATTATTAATATGAATAAATGGATAACACTTTACAATAAGTTTCTGTTCATTAACATTAGTTAATACATTATTAGGTGTCATCAATTAACAATTACAATATATTACAGCATTTATTATTCTTGGTAAATGTTAATTTATAAAAAATACAATTGTTCATGGATACTTCACGTAAGTTCATAATGCATTAAATAATGCTAACATAAACACCTTTTAAAAATGCATATGTTGAAATAAACATTAACCAAGATTAATAAATGCTGAAAAAGTGTTTTCATTGCAGTGTTTCCTACAGATTTCAGATCTCATTTTATAAAAGCAAATTAGCACTCAAGGCTGTGGCATATTACAGTGATTTTACCTCGGTTAAAGGGATTTGAATTTGTGTTGTTACTTTAACACTTTCACGAGTCAAGTAATTTTTATTTGTATAGCGCATTTCACAACACACATCGTTTCAAAGCAGCTTTACAGGAAATTATGCTGTAATGTCTGTAATGCCTTAAAAATGATTTGTCTTTAGGCCCCCAGTGAGCAAGCCACAGGCGACTGTAGTAAGAAACCCAAAACTCCATAAAAATGTTAGTTAATAGAGGAAAAAAAAAAAAAAAATTGTGGGAAACCAGGCTCAGTTGGGGGAGTCAGTTCACCTATATACAGCATGAATATAATGCCAGTATTATTTATCTCTGAGTAATACAAGTCTTGTTTTAATTGTGTAAACTGAGTATATGTTGGTGAGCAATAGTGTTGTCAAAAGGAAATATAAAGTTTGGTATCGTCGGCATAACAGTGAAAAATAATTGCATGGTTTCTGATAATGTCTCCCAGGGGAAGCCTATACAAGAAGAAAAGCAGAGGACCTAATACCGAGCCCTGCAGCACTCCATACTTCTGCTTGTCTGACAATTCCTTGTTTACACAAACAAAGTGGTAGCATTCGGATAGATAACACCTAAGTCATGCTAATGCCTGTCCACAAATGGCTATCCCAGAGAATGTTGTGATCTGTGGTGTCGCAGGCAGCACTAAGATCTAAAAGCACTAGAAGAGAAATGCACTTATCATCGACTGTGGCAGATCTTGAAGATTATTAGTGAAGCTATCTTTAGTGGTCGAACGAATAGTTCTACCCAATCGATAACATGCTTTAGACTGAGTGATCTTAGCTAATTGCAACATGCAAGAGATGAGGTAATGATCAGAGATGTCATCCCTCTGCGCCAGAGTTGCTATATTATCAACATCAACTCCATATGACAGAATTAAATCTAATGTATGATTATAGCGATGAGTTTGTCCTGTTTGTCTGACCCCAACAGAATTGAGAATATGGTTAGCGATAAATGCTAATCCCAATGTATCATTTTCTACGTGAATGTTGAAGTCACCAACACCTAAAGCTCTATCCACAGTAACTAATAGTTGTGATATAAAATCTGCAAACTCTTTTAAGGAAGTCTGTATAGGGCCCCAGGTTTGTATACAGTAACAAGAAAAAAAAAACGAATTTTTTTACTTATACCGGACAAGGTCACATTAAGCATTATCACTTTAAAAGAATTAAACTTGTATTCTGACCTCTGAGTAACACCAAGAACATCACTAGGCATTTTTCCACATAATTGTGGAAACTAGTACCTGAACTAAAATCAGTTTGTTGTGGAACTATACCTCTTCCGTTTAAATTCCAAGTGTCGTTTTTCCACCAGGGATACAAAAGCACTGACGCCTGAACTTGATGCAACAACAGCTCCGTGAAAATATTTATGTTGATTTGTATCATCCTATTTTGTCATGGAAAAATTCACATGGACAAGATATGCTCGGATTTGTAAGAGATGGAGAAAAAAACAGGACAGCATAAGAGACTGGTTTAATGCTAACTTCCACTGCATTTTTATTTATTTATTTTTTTTGCTTTTTCATACCTTTGCATGACCATATGTGTGCTTACAATAAACAATGCCCCTTGAAACTATTGTGTATGGAGTTTCTAACACTGATTTCAACTGGTAATTCAATCAACGGTGTGATTCGTAGGATAGTACTATGTTCACATGATGAACGTGACAGAGCATATTACCTTGTCTGACATCCTTTTTCACAGTTCACACACCTCTTTAATGTAATCAATAGTGATCTCTGATTGCCGAAGCTGGACATCATTAGTGCATAACCTTAGGCTTATTTTGTGCTGTGTCAGAACAATCTGTCCTTTCCCATGGTACAATCACAGTAACGCATGGCTCTCATTGCATCTTTTTTTTTTTTTTTTTATAAAACGTCCAGTTATATGAATTAATTTGATTTGACTATGTGTTTGTGATATTCAGCTGCAGGTTGCCCGCTGTACAGCGACACAGAAGCTCCTGACGATACATCATCACAGGTGAGTCAAAGTCCAAGTTACCACTGACAGTTATTGCACATGTGATCATAACATCTGTGTTTTTTTCCAATGTTCGTTAAAGTAAAAGTTCACCCAAATGTTCTCTCATCATTTACTCACCCTAATGCTGTCTCAAACTAGTATGACTTTCTTCAGCGGAACTCAAATGAAGATATTTTGATGGAGATATGGAGTTCTATTTTCCCATGTGCTGCGTCTTATCCAATTTTCTTGAGATTGCTAATTTTAAGCGCAATTTGCATGCCAGTGGGCATGGGTTGGAGTGTTTGTGCTGTCTGTGGGCGTACTGTATGTTAATAAATGTCGCAAAACTGCATTTGCACAAAGTCTAAAATTAGTTCCTGCATTTGCAATTTGCAGATTCCACCAGACGATATTAAAGAGCTATCAATCACTTTTAAAACCATTATTTGGGTGTATGGATTGCCTTTATAATAGAGGTCGACCAATAGTGGATGTTTGCCGATACCAATAACTAAGGTAGTGGGAAAGGCCGATAACTGATTAATCGATTTGGTGCATAACAGAACTTTTAATAATAAACAAGCCTGAAACAAACTGGGAACCCATATTTTGAAATGACGGAAAAACTATCGCAACTATCGACAGATTTTTGCCGATAACTGATTGATCCAAAAAGCAACTATTGTCACCTATTAATCAATAAAACCGATATATCGGTCTTCCTTTACTTTATAATGCCTTTATGTCCTTTTTGGATCTTGAAAATGTTGGACCCTTTCACTTGCATAGAGCAGTGCAGATGTGTGCATTTTCATTTATCCCTGTGATATTGAAGATTTGAGTCAGCAGCTGGCAACAAAAGACCAATGTGTTACTTGAACTGTCCCTCACTCTGATCGCTTGGATTACTACTGCACTATAGCTGAGAAATAGAGTTAAACTAACAGCTTCAGCATTATTGCTGATCACAGCTGAGAGTCGCGACAGATGGAGTAATCAAACAAGATCATACAAGAATGAAACTGGAGTCTTCTATGTTTTCTCTCCGACAACAAAACACTAAAACATGGATGATAATTCTGTGGATAATTCTGATAGCAAGTTTGGCCGCATCACTCTATGATCAGAGCAGATTACTATCACACTACAGCTGAGGAATAAAGTTAAAATAACAGACGCAGGTAATCACATGCTTAGTCGCTCTCTTTTTCTTATATACACACACACACACACACACACACACACACACACTTCCTTGTTTCTCCAGTAACTTGTTAGAAACCACTCAAGCTATCATTACTAGTTCTGAAGTGACATTTTTGTATTAGTAACAGGACTGGGCGCAACTTTCAAACCAGCAACAGCAGATCATGTGGCGTAAGAAAGTAGTTCCACACACGAGCTTTTTTTGGGATAGTCCCAATTTTTCAAATGTGTCTCATGTGAGCACTTGTGTTTGGATTTGATTTCAAAGCATCACTCATTACGTCAGTGTGTTATTTCATGATGATAAAGCACCAAAATTCATTGCGTTTTTTTACTACCTGCGGTGGAATGTGGCTTTCGATCACAAAACATTTTGGACCCTGTTTCTACCTGTATTCAGCACTGTCCACATGTGATAAAATCTCCTGAAACTCATCTTAATGTCAGAGAGAGATAACCTCCATCAGTCTGTTGTGCATCAGCTTTGTACATCAGCACCTGTTACCCATGAGTCACTGCTGCAAATGTGTGACACAAAGCCTGATGACATACAGTACAGCACAGCACATATTGTTTATGAGTGTCTCTTTCTGGTCCTGTATGAGGTCTTTATTACACACAGAGTGGAAATAGAGATGCCACTAATAAGATCAGGACTCACAGGAAGTGTTGCTGTGGAAGTGTGTGTCTCGTCTGCTGTGCTGGTATTTTGATTCATTCACAGATGAAGAGTCTATAAATGTGCATCTGTTACACATGATCAATGCAACTGCACAACCAATCACAGCACTGTTGCTAGGCAGCAGCAGGAGAGATGTGGCGAGTGTGTCGCAATGGTGACTGGGCGCCTCAGTCTCTCACACACACACACACACACACACATATCACAGTGCAGCAGGCGAGTTGTCTCTTAACCAGACATGATAAAAGCCCTCTCCTGTCTTCATCAGAGTGTTTGTCTGAACCAAACATCGAACAAATGATGAGTGACAAATATTCTTATTATGCAACAGCATGTTTTTATACAGCCATTGTTAAAGGTGAAGTGTGTCATTTCTGCGCTCCTAGTGGCACCAAACAGAATTACAAAAATAAAGTATATTTTCAAACATCCGTTGGCAGTGCCCCTTAGACTCATCACACCATTTCACACTCTCTGATTCCTTATGAACAAATAGACCATACTAAATGAAAGGTGATAAACATCGTAATGAACAACACCACTATAACATACACACACCGGATGGAAAGCATGTCACAAGAATCGGCTGTCCAAAAACATTGCCGGATTGATTGGCAGCTGGGTGTGTGGTACGGGATATCCAGCGCATGAGGTAGGATTGTTCTTCTGGTAACTAGTAAGCGTACCGACAGCACCATTATTGACCATTTTGGCACCCTAGGCGAGACTGCTGTTGTTGACGGGAGGAGGTGGTGAATTAGTGACTTGCACAGCGATCTCGTTATTGCCACTCCCGTTTGCCAGTGCGATCTCATCATTTGTGTGTGTGTGTCCTCCACTTTGTTAATGCGACGCCAATGTTCACACTGGTTTTACTCCACTCTCTGTCTCTGTGTCTTTTAGCAAGTCTTCAAATTTTGGCGAAGCTAAATGTCTTTTCCTCTGTAAGACGTCTGTTATGGATGTTCATAGTCCTTCAGCTGAACAAGTAGCCACGCCCCAAACTCACGCTATAGGTTGAGCTAGAATGGGATGGGTCGGGCTGAGCGGGCCGCTCAAAATATAAACATCAATGTTTTGAGAGTGCCCAGGAAGCTCAATGTTTATACTTTTGGGGGAGGTAAACCCATGAATGACTAACTTATAGTTGTCAATGAACAATAAACTGTGTTTATTGTTACATACTTCACCTTTAAATTTAATATTCTTTCATCATTACAGTATTGTTTGAACAAACTCGGGAGAGCTGTCAAACGCGACTCCTCACATGCCTATAAAATGATGTTTCATCACACATGTGGTAAAAACATTCAGTCAGGATAATTAATACATTACAAAGAGGGTTGAAATATCAGAAATATCCACAAATAGACAGCTGCAAACATTAATGAACAAATAGAATACAACATATTGTTTTACTCGCAGACCAAACGCTGTTTATTTAGATACAGCATATAGTCACATTAACAGATGTGGCTTCATTTTTGTGTTATTTTCATGAAACGTAAACAGAATATGAAAAACTGTTACACACCATAACTTAAAGCAAATTGTCCCGATTAAAACAAGGCCAAATACTGTGTGATACGATGTGTAGATGCTGAGGTAATCTCCTCTGCACTGACATGACCCACAGCTAGAGACACTTTGATATGAGTCTGGCAGATCCTCTGTTATATGTTCCTAAAGCTTACGTTTACGTATACCTGACCACAACAGATTTTCACATTTAGGTATACACCGAAAAACTCTTTTATATTATACTGTATATTTATATATTGTATATATTGTATTTTTGTCACGTGGAAATAAAACATTTCACGGTTTTGTAACCGGGTCATTGACAAATAAGGTTGTTCGGGGTGATAAAATGTAGAAATATTTTACAAATTTGGTGTCCGTGTTGTTTTTACAAATTGTTTGAAAAACATTTATAGTATTTTGTAAAAATAAATAAATAAATGATTTCATTACTTTAAAAATATCAAGTGAAAGGTATTAAAAGAGTTTTCTTGCACTTTGAATACATGACACTGTAACAACTTCATAATTAATTTCAAAAATATTACGAATTTTAAGACAAGAATATCAATACTTATTGATATTTAATATGACAAAATAATGGTTTGTTTTTAAATCTTCACACACAGTCTTGTGTGTTTTATGATTTTTATCACATGACAACAGCATTTCTACCTGCATGTTGGTTGCGCCACATGACTTTGATATGAATCATATTTTAAAATAAAATTATTTCACTGCATTTTTTAAAATACATTTTGTAAAATAAAGAATAAAAGATTATTCAGCACTGCTCTTCAGCACAGAACTTCAGCTTTTATTGGCACCACATGACATTTTGACTTTAAAGTCAGTAATAGAAAACATGTTCATCATAGGTGTATTCAAGTAACTGTTTTGTGTGAATTGCATTAGTAATGTATTTCTGAATAATTGATTAGACATGGACAAAAAATGGGTGTCACGTCATTGACCCAACCGTAGATTTGTTAAGCTCCTCCCCCTCTGACCAGCTCTGCAGATCTCTCCATAGGAATGAACGATGAGGTTTTTGTCCAAATATTCTCATAAACGGAATGGGTAATATTTTTATGTGGGCTGGTATATAGAGTGACATTTAAATGCATATATATCTGAAGTTCTTTGTAAAAGAAATTGTTAAATTGCACAGTTATTTGATTAAAAACTGTGGAGACTGTGAACCAGACATGAGGCAAATGCTTATTACAGTCACTTGAAAAGAGAAAAACTTAATTTAATGGCAAAGCTGTTTATAGCGTCTCACAACACACTCCTGCTGTGAACTCTTCATTTAAGCCCTGGATTAATACATAAATGAATTCATGTTAAGTTATTAGCTTTAATGGACCTTGCAGATTACATCAGTTGGTGATGGTGTGAGAGGTAAACTTTGGAGCGAGTGTACTATGGAGATGACCACTTAAACCAGTTTTTAGGACTGCTTCCCCCCTAGTTTTATTCTGCTAAAGCACAGGAAAGATGCGTCCCATGATGCAAAAAACAAAGTAAAGAGAATAAGGGAGAAGGATATAGCGGCAGGCAGAGCTCCAAACCTTCAGCAACATATAGGGAACCCTAAACAAACCCTTTCTCTTCTGGAGATCTCCAGCCTGTAGCTGTACCTACTTGGAAAAGGGCGAGAGGTTTACCATCATTTACTAAAGGGGTTGTGTATGCCACCGGACACAAACACACATTTCACAGACTAGCTAACATTTTATACAAGTAATATAATAATATATGTTTTTTAATGAGCTAGCTAGTGTAATCTACCTCATACACTATTATTTTATTAACCTCACCTTTGCCTGCTACCTAGAAACAAGTTAGACATCTTGGCGTTGGTAAATTGACAATCGTGAGTCTCCACGTACTGAAGCCATTCCAGCATGGTTGAGCACGGTTAGATAACGGTTAGATAACGGTTTGTAATCATACTCTGCAGAACCGTGCTCAAGTAGAAATGCTACAGGTACCTAATGCTACTACAAATATTGAATATTTTATATTTTGTGTAATGTTTTTATTTTTAAATATATAATTTCTAATATTTTGTATTATGAAATATGAGTTGGAGAAGTTGTTGACAGTGTGTGTACAGACGGCTCCCTCTGCTGGTAAAGAGAACAAGTATTCTGGCAGAATATCAGTACCTACTTGTCTATCTATATTTTTCTGGGATTTATAAAAGATATCATCA
This sequence comes from Myxocyprinus asiaticus, assembly GCF_019703515.2. Classification (NCBI taxonomy): domain Eukaryota; kingdom Metazoa; phylum Chordata; class Actinopteri; order Cypriniformes; family Catostomidae; genus Myxocyprinus; species Myxocyprinus asiaticus. Next base: position 395,636 of record NC_059360.1, read on the forward strand.
GTTTCTCAGTCCATCTTAGGTATATACAGTATATGATCGGTTGTTGGATAAATCCATTGTCTGGTTGCTTAACAAGCGATAACAGAGTTACAGTACATGTGAAACGACCAAATGTTTGGAAGAATGTTCATGTTCTGAATTAAAAATGAAATGAATCTATCTGCCGAACTCTTATTCTGATGGACAGATGACCGCGCAGGGTGACCAGTCACATTTCAGAGCTTTATATCCATGAGTAATAAACAGATGTTTTGAGATGAATAAACTTTGGTGAATTTGAGTAAAAGTGTGTAATAGATTGTTTCTCCTCATGACAGGCCAATCAGGAGTCTCCATCTGTGTGTACGCCGGTGCAGGACGTCTTCTCTCCTCGTGGTGTTGTGTCCACTGAAGCGTTCCGAGGATCTTACGTTCGAGTCGAGCTGTTTGATGAGAGTCACACTGCCAACCGCAGATATCCATCGCCACAGGTACAGCCGCAAACACAACAACAGCATTCGAGTTATTAGACGAAAATAACTAAACAACACTGAGACTGTGTGGGGTGTAATCTGATTACAATGAACGACTTTCATTTAAGTTAATTATTTGGATTACACATTTCTAAAATGGGATTGTTTATGTAGAATTTAAAACATCAGGTCAGTTTGAGTTTCTGTGACGGTGCTGAGTGTATATGACTTTGACAATGAACCAGGAGGAAATATAGACACTATTTGAATTTGTTGAGCAAAAAACTTTCTGTTGTAAACAAACTCAGTCAGTTTTACTCAGTTACTTTTACGCAACACTGTTCAGTGAAAAACGATATGGGCTGTTGAGACAATGATTTTGTTTAATCAGTCTCTCTAAAACTCACTTTTTGACTTTTTGTCTTGATTATTGCGGCCCAAAATGACTGAATTTGCTGCGGCTTTTCTCAGAAATGTTTGTTGTTTTGCAGTGAAAACGTGCACTTAATAACTGAATATGCAGTTAGCAAGCAAAAAATAATAAATACACACAAAAATACTACACATTTAAGTGGTGAAATGCGTGATATGGCTAACAAAATGGACCCTTAATTATTTGTATATTAAAATGTTCTGCCTCAGACAACGCAATTAAACTTTGGTAAGGTAAAAGACCTACAATAAAACTGTAAACTAAAGCCATAAATAAGGATTCAATAATAAAGGTGCGGTCACATTTACCAAGAAGTTGCCAAGGAGACTCTTTTTTAATGCTGTTCTTTATACTCTGTGAGAGTGAAGTTAAAAAACACTAACCCTAACTACACAGAGGTCACTGCCAAACCAAGCAACCTCCTATTGGTCAACGCTGTGAAATCACCTGTCAAAGTTCTCCAAACTTGAACTCCATGTGAATTCTTCGAGGGGAAATTATTCGCCACAGGAGCCCTTACAAAATCGAGAGTTCATAGCAAACTTGCCGCAAATTCGCCACTGATAATTGTCCATTGCTGCCAAAGGTTTGCCGGAGGTTCACCACTACCGGCGAAGAGCTGCAAACTTCTGGAAAATATTTGTGGCGAATCACAAGCTCATTTGCATGTGAAAATAACTCAGCAGCTAGATTACATACAAGTCCACTGAGTGAAATGAACGATCGTATGGATGACTGTATTTCTGGAATGACTGGATAACTGGAATTTCGCCGTGCAAAGCTAAATGTGACTGCATCTTTAGGCCTTTTGCGATTATTACTTCGCAAAAGTGCGGTGCGGATCGATGACATCACTGATCTGCACCGCAGACCGCACTCAGAGCAGGTCTTGAAGAGGGCATGAAGATTAAACGCTTGTTGTGATGTATAAAACATGTGTGCCATCAAACATAAAGCGCTCCAGGTTCACTTTAATTTAACATTGGTGTAATGGCAAATGTTCTTGGTCATTGTGCGTTCACACACACCGTGTTAATGAAACCTAGTGACATGAGCTGCTTACGCTGTCACTCATGATAGAATGCAGCTGTGCGATTAACCTCTTACACTCAGAGCGGCCCAGTACCAAGCCGAGAGGGGGCGCTGATCACAAAAACATATTAATATTATGGTATTATTCAACAACCTGTTGCTTGATCTGCACAAAATAGGTGTCATTTCAAAGCTTAGTTGGTTACATGGTTACAATTAATATAGCTGATTTGACCAATTCTCAAATACTAGATTTGATGATAAAGTGGAACTGTTCCATTTTCATAATTTGCAAATTTGCAATCACAACAATATTTAGAACCAGTAAAAAGATCAAAAGTTCACACAGCCATGTGTTATATATCTTTAGAAAGGTCTTGATTAGTAGAATGTAACGAGCAAATGTGTTTCACTCAGAGACCAAACTACAGTGAGCATGTGCGTGTGAAATGCACATGTATGATAAACAGAGAAAACAGAATCATCGTCACATTTTGGTTTATAACTTTGGCTTATAAGACGGTTTCTCTGGGATCGATTCACTGAAACACGTTTGGTCATGTCATAGAAGTTTCAGAACGTCCTCATTGGCTGTCTACAGAGTGTTAGATTCCATATTTGGAAACATTCAGGTGCCCCACGTGATGTAAACATGCCCGGATCGCACATACAAAGATTGCTCAAAGCACATTGGTTGGTCAAGTGATTGAATAAGAAGACAAAGTGATCTGAATTTTATCTTTATGGACTTAACATAATATCAAAAAGGTTTTCTAAAAATGTCAAATGCATTTGACTCTCTTTGCTATTTTTTTAAGAGTTATAAGTTTTTACTTTTGGGTATGTCATTTAAGCATTAAATCCTTTAAAAAAGCCTTCAGGGTGTAAGGGGTTAACTACGTCTCAACTGCGTCAAGCTTTTGGAGCATATGTTTTGCCACTGTTAAACTTAGAGGAAAGTGATCGGATTACCTCAGTTTCATAGTTTATATTGATACAAAATTGCAACCTAACGCAAATAATGCAGAGTGGTTGAATTTTTATTCATTCTTGTGTATTTCTATTGCAAAGTTGCAAAATCATGGACAGACTGATTTAAAGAGGAAAAAGAATAATAACAGAATGAACTAGATCGATAAAGTTTGTAGAGACATCTCTTACCCTTATAATAACTTTTAAAATTATTTACACTTTACAATTAAAACGGTCAGATAGATAGACAGAAAGAGAAATAAAAAGATGATGATAGATGCAGCGGATGTAGCTTAAAAGCTCTATGAGGAGTTACAGTTGATCATTTTGGTTTAGGGATTTGGAAAAACCTTGAACCATGTCTGCAGAATAACAGTATATTGGTTTTGTCAAGCCATCATAATAAAACTGTCAGTCAGTATTTTTCAGTATGATGTTTGTCGTCTTTACAGGTTTCCTTCAACACGATCCGCCACGTGAGTTTTCAGATGGACGACGAGGAGATCGTTCGCATTAATCCCCGTAAGGATGTTCTGATCCGAGGCTATGAGGACTACCGGCACCCCGTCCTGTGGAAACAAGATGGTGAGTTCGAGGATCTGGACTTCAACAGCACCTTCTCCAAACCGGACGGGAAGAAGTGTGAGTATCTGTACCCGGAGGCCTCCGAGAGCGCCAAAGACTCCATAAAGACGCAACAGCCATCGCCCCTGCTCAAGTCCAAGACGTCCCGCCGGCGGCGCGAGGACGGCGAGCGCTCGCGCTGCATTTACTGTCGCGAGATGTTCAATCGCGAGGACAACTGGCGCGGTCAGTGTCAGGATGCGCCTGACCCCATCAGACAGTGCATCTATAAGCTGAGCTGCATGCAATGCGCCGAGAGCATGCTGTACCACTGCATGTCCGACTCGGAGGGCGACTTCTTGGACCCCTGCTCTTGCGACACCAGCGAGGAGCAGTTCTGTGTGCGCTGGCTCGCTCTACTCGGCCTGTCGCTCATCGCGCCCTGCATGTGCTGCTACCCGCCATTGCATGCCTGTCACCGTTGCGGGGAGGCGTGTCGCTGCTGCGGCGGCAAACACAAGGCCGCGGGGTGAGCGCGTGCACAACGGCTGCTGTGTTTTTCATTCGCCTTTCATTCGTGAAGCGTTCCTCACCACCGGAGGTTTGACTGAGCCGCTGATGTGAGCAGATGATCAGATCAGAGCTCGACACGTCACAAGGAGAGAGTTTTTCAACGCTCGATGACACCACACGGTGTGTGTAAACTATGTGAAGAAATGACTTTTGTACAGAGATCAAATGATTCTAACAAACAATTCATACAAATTGTGCATAAAACAGGATGTACTGTATGAGAATGCTAAAAGGGATTGGTTTTGTGTGTGGATTTGCAGTTATTAACTGTGGCCTTTTGTGTTGAACTCAAACAGTGTAATTATTAGACAGAAAAATGCACTAGAAAAGTTTAACGGTACAGTAACGAAAGCATTATTTTGGTAAGAGTTTAGTATTTTTTGTTATTGGTGTATATAGACATTAATTTAAAAATGCATTCCTGTGTTAATGGCATCACACAGCTGAAATATCGAGCTAAAGCTGCAATATTATATATATATATATATATATACACATACACACACTGGTGGCCAAAAGTTTGGAATAATGTACAGATTTTGCTCTTATGGAAAGAAGTTGGTACTTATATTCACCAAAGTGGCATTCAACTGATCACAATATATAGTCAGGACATTAATAATGTGAAAAATTACTATTACAATTTGACAAAAATGTTCAGAACTTCTTAAACTACTTCAAAGAGTTCTCATCAAAAAATCCTCCACATGCAGCAATGACAGCTTTGCAGATCCTTGTTATTCTAGCTGTCAGTTTGTCCAGATACTCAGGTGACATTTCACCCCACACTTCCTGTAGCACTTGTCATAGATGTGGCTGTCTTGTCGGGCACTTCTCACGCACCTTACAGTCTAACTGATCCCACAAAAGCTCAATGGGGTTAAGATCCAGAACACTCTTTTCCAGTTATCTGTTGTCCAATGTCTGTGTTTCTTTGCCCACTCTAACCTTTTCTTTTTGTTTTTCTGTTTCAAAAGTGTCTTTTTCTTTGCAATTCTTCCCATAAGTCCTGCACCCCTGAGTCTTCTCTTTACTGTTGTACATGAAACTGGTGTTGAGCGGGTAGAATTCAATGAAGCTGTCAGCTGAGGACATGTGAGACGTCTTTGGCCGCCTCACATGTCTTTGGCCCGGTTGCTAGGGAGGGTAGAGTCACATGGGATAACCTCCTCGTGGTCGCTATAATGTGGTTCTCGCTCTTGGTGGGGTGCGTGGTGAGTTGAGCTGTCTAGATTTGATCAAAAATGACTTTTTTCAAATAGTGTTGGTGCTGTTTTTACATCAGTAATGTCCAGACTATACTTTGTGATCAGCTGAATGCCACTTTGGTGAATTAAAGTACCAATTTCCTTCTGAAACAGCAAAATCTGTACATTATTCCAAACTTTTGGCCGCCAGTATATATATATATAAAATGTCCAAAAAAAGAGAACAATTTGACATATTTACAGGAATTGTTGTATTTACAGTGCACTTGTGTTTTTCAGTTTCAAAAACAGTTTTTTAGTAGTTTTGGTCCTGAGATATCAGGCTTTCATCATGAGCAGTGTTGGGTGTAATTTGATTACAACCTAATTAGTTACTTTTTTATTCACAAAGTAGTGCATTACATCTTACATTTTTGTATCAGATTACAAATTGACTCGGCGAAATTCCAGTCATCCAGTCATTCCAGAAATACAGTCATTAAGTAAATTACTCTGAAGTGCTTAATTATTTAGTAGAATACATTTAAAAGAAGAATTATGGTCATATAATGCACGTCTGTTTGTGTTTCTCTGAAAAGTCACTAACAGAGTCATTATAAGAGAGAAATGAATGTGAGAACAAACAGTGGAAAAGGAAATATAGACAGTACTGGTGACGTGCGGAAAAACAACATTTTAAGTAATTTAAAAGTAAATCAATTAGTAATGTGATTGCTTTTCTCATGAATTAGTCAAGTAATCTTTTTTAAAGTAATTTACCCAACACTGATCATGAGTGTGTTTATTGAAGGGTGCTCGTTATGAGTCAAACAAGGTACTTAAATTAGGAATTAATTAAATAATCCTACATTTTCCCTCTAAAAGAGACAAACTATCTTGTAAAAGCACTTTAGCTACAAAATAACATTTCTGCTATGATTTTACACCACATATGGATACAAAATTTAAACATACAAACCCTGAGCAATGTACAGTGGCAAGAAAAAGTATGTGAACCCTTTGGCATTAGCTGGTTTTCTACATTCATTTGTCATAAAATGTGATCTCATCTTCATTAAAGTCACAAGTATAGACAAACACAATGTGCTTAATCTAACAACACACAGTTATAATATTTCATGTCTTTATTGGACACATCCCATTAAACATTCACAGTGCTGTGGAAAAAGTAAGTGAACCCTTTGATTTAATAACTGGTCAATCCTCCTTTAGCATCAATAACCTCAACCAAGCATTTCCGGTAGCTGCGGATTAGACCTGCACAACGTTCAGAAGGAATTTTGGAGCATTCTTCCGTACAGAACTGCTTCAGCTCAGACATATTCTTATGATGTCTGGTGTGAACGGCTCTCTTGAGGTCAATCCACAGCATCTCTATTGGGTTAAGATCTGGGCTCTGACTGAGACACTCCAAAAGGTGGATTTTCTTATTTTGAAGTCATTCTGTAGTGGATTTACTTCGATGTTTAGGGTCATTGTCCTGCTGCATCACCCAACTTCTACTGAGCTTCAGCTGGCACACAGCCACCCTAATATTATCCTGTAGGATATCTTGATAAACTTGGGAATTCTTTTTTCCTCTTGATGATGGCAAACGGTCCAGGCCCTGAAGCAGCAAAGCAGCCCCAAATCATGATGCTCTTTCACTGTAGGGATGATGTTTTCATGTTGGTATGTGGTGCACTTTTTATGCCATACATAGTGCTGCATGTTCTTCCCAAACAATTCAACCTTACATTCACCAGTCCACAAAATATTTTCCCAATAGTGTTGTGGAGTGTCATACTTCAAGCGTGCAGCAATGTTTTTGTTGGAAAGCAGAAGCTTCCTTCATGGTGTCCTGCCATGAGTACATGCCTGTTTAATGTTTTCTGTATAGTAGACTCATGAACAGAGATGTTAACCAGTTCCAGTGATTCCTTCAAGTCTTTATCTGTCTCTCTAGGGTTCTTCTTTTACCTCATTGAGATTTCTGCAGTGTGCCCTTTGAGTCATCTTGCCAGGATGGCCACTTCTAGTGAGAGTAGTCACAGTACTAAATCATCTCCATTTATAGACAGTTTGTCTAACTGTGGACAGATGAATAAATAAGCTCTTTGAGATAAATTTGTAACCCTTTCCAGCTTTATGCAAAGCAACAATTCTTGATCTCTTCTGAGATCTCTTTTTTGTGAGGCATGGTCCATGTCAGCAGATGCTTCTTGTGAATAGCAAACTCAAAATGTTTGAGTGCTTTTTATAAGTCAAAGTATCTCTAACCCACACCTACAATCTCGTTTCATTAATCGGATGCCAGGTTTGCCAACTCCTGACTCTAATTTGCTTTTTTGTCATCTATAGCTTAGGGGTTCACTTACTTTTTTCCACAGCACTGTGAATGTTTAATGGGATGTGTCCAATAAAGACATGAAAGATTATAATTGTGTGTTGTTAGATTAAGCACATTGTGTTTGTCTATACTTGTGACTTTGAGATCACATTTTATGAGCAATTAATGCAGAAAACCAGCTAATTCCAAAGGGTTCACATACATTTTCTTGCCACTGTAGATGTCACAAAGCTATTGTCAGGCAGCAAAATACTGAGATCATATTCTTTATAGTATAATATAAGGCTTTATTTTACATGCATGCTTATATCTGTAGCAAAAACAATTAATGTCTAAATCAACCTTGTTTTCACTAAAAACAGATGTCTGAAATTGACAAGTTCTTTCAAGAATAGATGATGAGATCATTCTGTGGACACAAATATATTTTAAAGATGTCAATATTAATTTATTTCTGTTGACAGAAGTACCATCGCTACACTTTTCTTTCTATGCAACTATTTCCATGAGAAAATCTACGGTACACTCTGTGTAAATAATTAACACTATATTTTAGCAGTGATGATAATTTGACCATAGAGATGTATTTCTCACTGCTAACAGTATATATATTGTGGTTTAATTCGACAGCATTATGTACATATAGGTCACCTTGTATTATAATTTCACATTAAAAAGTGTTGGAAGCGGATGAGAGTGACGCTTGATGTGTTAATACAGATGCGCTCTAGTTTTGTATCGCTGACAGATGGACTGGAGACCCGCGGATGCTGCTAGACACAATCACTAATGTTTGCATAATTCAGCTCTGAATGACTGTTAAACGTGATATAGTTCTCGGATGTCATTTAACCTTTATTGTCTTGTTTTTTTGGTTAAATCAGTCCGGTACTGCGATTTAAGGGAGGCAAAATGTAGAATTACTGTAAAGACGCGCTGCCTCATGCGGCATATGCAAGTTCTCTGCTTTCTTTTGTAATGCGTTGCGTTCGTGTGACTACCAGTTTAATCACGTGCTGCTATCGTTTTCATTTTTACCATGGAAATAGAACTCTGGAATGCATAACACAGTGTACATTGTGGACTTTCTCTAGGTTATGAAATGTTTATTTGGGTGTGTTTCACAGCCGTTCAGTGGTGTGTAATTTGGCTTGCCATTGTGATCTTGTGTTCTCGATTATTGCAGTATCAGTGGTATTCTGAGCCTGTGAAGTTTCGTTTAGTTTTAGTGCCGTCGGCTTCATTCTTGACCACCCTGAGAAAGTGCCTCACATCCTCCATAGACTCACTCTCCTTCTGTTTTGCTTTATATCTGTGTATAGGTATTTTTATCTTGGTTTGAAAATACTAAATATATTATGTAATATTTATAGTTCCGTAACTCATGTCATTGTTGTATTTTCTGAATACAGATTGTTACTTTCATAAATATACAATGTAAATATGCATACAAATGTTTGTAACTGTTTTTATGTTACACTATACATTTATTACATCTGTTAACATTACCATAATAAAAAGTGAATTTAATGTTTTGCTGTGTGTGTGTTTAAGAAGTCTTGACAGTGTGAAATCTTTTGTTTTTCCCTGTCAGCTGCAAGAAGCACTCTTTTTGCTACTGTAGAGAGACTAACTAAACCTCCTGGTTCCCTGTGAAATGTTCTCTGACAGCAAATACAGTGAGTTTGCATTATTTTTCATGAAGAAGATCAATGATATTAGAATGGCGATTAGCTCGTCCTCATGTTACGCGGAGGTTAGACAGCACCCACCACAAAAACGTCAGAAATTAGTCACTATGTCTGATTTTGAGGCAATTGATGGCAAAACCCTGGAAGAAATAGTGCAGCATCTTAAAACTTCACTAGTCTTGACACACTCCCCACATCATTTTTCAAAAACGCATCTAACTGTTTAGAAAAAGATCTGTTAGAAATAGTAAAATGCATCACTCCTTTCAGGCACATTTCCGAAGTCCCTGAAAATTGCAGTTGTCAATCCCCTTGTAAAAAAGAGCAATCTAGATAACTCGATATTGAACAATTACAGACCGATTTCAAATCTTCCTTTAATAGGCAAAATCATTGAAAAGGTTGTTTTCAATCAGCTGAACAAATTATTTTTGTTATTAACATTTCTTATTGATTCCAAGACAGACAAAAATAAATGTAACCACAAAATTATGCATTAGTAATCAACTTATAACCCCCCGCACAAATATAAAATAACTAAATACCCACATATAAACAGACACACAAATAGAAATACATAAGTACATAAAAAAAGACAAAGTTCAACATATAGGGAAAAAAAATGAAATTGTCTCCCTCCACTGCCCCACACTAGGACCTCTCCAAATGAGACAAATAACTGCCTCATTTTCTGCCATAACTCGACAGGTTCCCCAGCCATCTTGAAGTCATCTCCTCAAATACCGCCACTTTACCCAACTCGGTGCACCACTCACGAAATGAGGGTGCATCAGTTGACTTCCAACCCCTAAGGATTAGCTGTCTGCCAGTCATCACGCTAGTTTGGACCCAGCTTTTCATATATTTATCTCCTATATTCAGGACCCCTCCATCACTCAGAATACAAAGTCTGGGGCAAAATGAAAACTTAGTGTCCAGTACATCACACACAAAACGCTGGATCCTCAACCAAAATTCCTGAATCTTAATACAACCCCAAAAAACATGGGTTGTGTCCCCGTCTTCTGACTGGCATCGCCAGCAGATGGGTGTGTCTTTAAGACCAAGCCTATACAATCTAGAGGGTTTCCAGTAGAACCGATGCAAAATCTTAAATTGCATCAGACGGATCCTTGCATCTCTAGATGCAGACCTGATGTTTTTCAGGATCCTAGCCCACACTCCCTCCTCCAATACCAAGTTTAAATCTTTCTCCCATAATCTCTTGAGAGAAGACAAAGCTCCATCCCCCAGACTCTGAATTAACAGAGAGTAATATACAGAAGCTTCATGGCCTTTCCCAAAAGCAGTAATCACCATTTCCAAAGTATCTGCCGCTTTAGGGGGGTGTACACCACTCCCAAAAACAGTACAGAGCAGGTGGCACAGCTGTAAATACCTAAAGAACTGAGATCTGGGAATCCTAAAATGTTGAACCATATTTTCAAAAGATCTCAACACTCCACTCTCATATAGGTCACCGAGTGTAGTAACCCCCCTCACAATTCACCCTGATCAGCAGAAAGGGGACTTATTAATACATAATTTAGGGTTCAACCATATGCTCGAGGCAACATTTAAATAAATGTCCGAATTAAACACTCTGGACACTTTTGTCCATACTGACTGCAAATGTGAGATAACGGGGTGTAACATAACTTCTCAGGCTAGTTAAATCGAAAGGCTTTGCAATGGAGAAATAGGGGCAAGAACTTCCTGTTCAATACAAAACCAGGGAGAGGCTCTCTCAGGTGGAAGCGACCAGTGAGCCAAATGTCTGAGACCGAATGCATAATAATAAAATAAAATCTTGGGTAGGCCTAGCCCACCTTTGTCAATTGGCCTATTCAACTTACTGAAATGTAATCTGGGATGTTTACCATTCCAAATGCAGGACTTCGCTATGCTATCAAATTGCTTGAAATAAGAGAGGGGGACATCTACAGGGAGAGATTGTAGCAGATAGTTAAATTTTGGAATACAATTCATTTTAATAACATTAACCTTCCCAATCATAGATAAATGTAATGAAGCCCACCTGTCCACATCGCTCGAAAACCTTTTTATTAAAGGGTCAAAATTAACTCTAACTAAATCAGACAAATTTGCTGGGAATAAAATGCCCAAATACTTAATGCCCTGTTTGGGCCACTGGAAGGCACCCGGCTGTAAGTCCATTACTGGACAGTACGCTGTCAGAGCCAAAGCTTCGGATTTAGACCAATTAACTCTCTATTAACTCCAATTAACTCCCAATATTATATCATGAGGGGTGCCAGCAGTTTGTAACATCCCTTCAAGATCTATAAAAAAGCCCTGATCATCAGCGTTAGGTGTGTAAATATTAGCCAAAATCAACCTTTGCCCCTGAATTTCAGCTAAAACAATAATTACTCTTCCTAATTCATCTTTAATCTGTTTGAGACATTTGAATTGTAGATGTTTAGTTATCAATGTAATGACTCCCCTGCTCTTACTTGAGCTAGCACTAAAGAAAACATGTCCACCCCATATCTTCCCAAATTTTTCAGCTTCCTGCGGGGAGAGATGTGTTTCTTGAAGAAACACTATATCATATTTCTTACGTTTAAGAAAAGAAATAATCTTCCTTCTTTTTATGGGGTGCCCCAACCCATTTACATTCCATGTGGAGAGAGACAATCCACTCATATTAACTTTTGACATTTTGATATAGTAGAAAAAATAAATTGTGTCAAAAATAAAATTATAATGACCACATTCCACATTAGTGCAACAATCAAACCCCAATCTTCCCCCCGAACAAAACAAACAGAAAAAAGAAAAATGTGGGCATTAACCCCACGCACGACAGCGCCAACCAGCGCCAACTTTGCCATCGGATTGTTCAAGTCCGGTGCTTCTATACAAATTTTGTAAAACAGAATTACACAACAGAAGATAATCTATAAAACAAACTCCAGCCAATAGGCAGAATAAACACAAAGAGCATGTAGATTCATCCACTTAACTGTCCTGAAGGTGTGTTCCTCCACAAAACAAAATCCAGCCTCTAGCGGAACCAGGACACACAAAAAATAAATAAATAAATAAAAAGTAAATAATAAAAAAAAAGGCTGTTCAATTTCCTCGGACAGTCAAATGAATGTTCAGTGAGCCGGCTCATTCGGCTGTTACATGAGTGCAACAGATGCCCTAATCACTCCAATGTCCTGCAAGAAATATTCCACAAAACAAACTCCAACCAATAGGAGGCATAAACACAAAGAACGTGCAGATTCATCCACAAAACAGTCCTGAAGGAGTTTCTGCTACACAAAACAAACACACAAAACTGAACTCTGAATGTACAGTGAGTCAGGCTCACTTAGCTGCAAGGTGAGTACCACAAAATAACTTACTCCATTGACTTTATGAAGGACATGGCTTGCTGGGGACATGTAAATACTTTACGGCCATCCTTAGTATCTATTCTCAGTTTGGCCGGGAACATTGGTGCAAAAGCGACCTTCCGTTGATGTAAGAGTTTCTTGCATTCCTTGAATCGGTCACGTTTCTCTCTTGTCGAATTTGCAAAGTCTGGGAACAAGAAAATGTTGTGGTTCTTCCAAGAAAGCCTTCCTTTACTCCTCCCCTCGCGTAAACACAAGATCTTTATCGGATGATCGCAGGAATTTGGCCAGAACTGATCAGGGCCTGTCTCCCTCAGTGGATTGCTGAGCCGGGACTCTGTGAGCTTGCTCGATTTCCAGCTTACGGCCTGTTATGTCAAGCAGATTCGGAAAGAGCCCGTCCAGGAATTTCACCATAATTCTGACCCTCTGCTCCCTCAGGAATTCCACAAAAAAAAAAAAAAAAAAAAACATCTTCTTTGCATTAAGTGTAAATAGTGTTAGATGCTATTTACACCCCTAATGAAATACTAACATACAGTATAGGGGCATCACTGTAGTGTGTTCATTGTGTTTATTTAAAATCAATGACAGCTTTAAAAAAGTAAACAATATTATAAGTGGGATAATCCACAGCTAGCTGTGAGTCGGGTGGTTATTTGCCTCCACATTGTGAATTAAAACCTTTTAACACACACTAACCGTGGATTATTACTTGCATATAAATATTATTCCAAAACAACTTTACTGAGAATATGGCCATAATGACCACAGTGAACAAACTAAAGGTGAAGGCTAAACATTCAAGAAATATTTTATCACAGACCTGTTTTATTTCTAGCAGTTAAAAACTGGCTTTCAGTGGAATAAAATAATAATGAATAATTGAAATATTTCCAGACAGTCTTTAGAAAGCAGAATGAAACTGTAATAATGTCTCATTCTTTAATTGTTTTTTTTTTTTGTTTGTTTTTTTTTACACATTTCTTTTTACATTTTCCATGGACCCCATTTGAAAATCTCTGCTTTAAAGAGACGTGATGTGAGTTGTTGACATGAGTGATGGCCTGATGTTTGTTACGTTCATATCATGAACTACTTTGAGTTGTTGTGACAGCCAGTAAGTGCACAAGTTGAGCCTGAACTCATTTTTGCTACTTTGGGAGTCCCGTGAAAAGGTGTATAATTCATGAACATTTCATATGAATTAAAACAAACATCCTCCACTTTTATTTAGATATTTCCAGCAACTCCAGTTACTCTGTAGCGACACTTCTTACCACAGTATTATTAGACACAGATTGCACACCTTGACAGAAACTCTATAAGTGTTTATACTTTACACATATATACAGTATATATATATATATATGTTTATTTTGTTATATATATATATATATATATATATATATATATATATATATGTTGGGTTTATAGACCGTATTTTAAATATGTAATTTTATTTATACATTATTATGTTCCAGATTGCTGTAGCTACATTTTTTCACTGTGTTTTAACATTCACTTTTGCACATATTCTGGCCAACTTCTTGTTTTCATTGATTTTGTTGCACTAAATAAACATTCACACGTTATGTGTGTAGTTGACATGATATTTCAAGCATTGTCATTAGTGTCCTGCGGTGTGACATACTTTCTTCATCTAAAACTATTTTAAACAGCATATGATTGTATTTGTTAACATGAATGAACAATGAACAATACTTAATCTTGGTTAATGTTCATTTCAACATACAGTATGCTAATGCTTTTTAACATCACATTTTTTATATGTTAACATGCATTAATGCAAAATGAATATGAACAAACAAAGAACAGGTGTGTTTTTATCAATTAACATTAACAAAGGTGAATAATTATATTCTCTCTTAACAACACACTGGCAACTGACTATCAACCGACAGCCTGAATGTCAATACAGTACAATACAACCTACTGTATATTTTATATATACTATTTTTATTGTATACTGTGTATTCTATATTGTGTGTATTGTATACTGTACAGTGTATGTTATTATTTGTATATTGGGTTATGTGTAATTATGTGTATATCAGATGTTTAAATTGTGTTGTGTTAATTTGATGTTATTGTAAATTGGTGTATGTCTCATCACTGTCACGACTGCTATGTTGGTCGGAACTGCACCCAAGAATTTCACACACCATTGCACTTGTGTATATGGTTGAGTGACAATAAAAGTGATTTGATTTGATTTTTGAAATGTGTAAAATTAATATATTCACAATGTACAAGTTAAAATGTCCTCTGTAAAACTAACAGCATTAGTTGAGAAAGAATTTCTTTCATATGTGCAAAAAGGGCTTTATAACTGAAAAATACCCCAGTTAAATCAGAATTGAATCTGCAAATCTTCATCAATACCCAGCCCTAATGGATATTGGTAAAGGGATGTCAATAGATCAGAGCAATACTCTTTGATCAATAATGAATAATATTTATGATAATGTTAAATGATATTTAGGAACACATCTTTGGTTTTGTGTCAGTGAAGGAGCTCTTCAGCCTTACTGATGGTGCTGTGGACAAACTTACAATAGAAATATTGAGAAACATACATACATTGACCTTTACCACCACAGACACAGAGAGGGACATGTGTTCAGAATATTGCTCAATCAATAATGTCTTTTTCAATGAAACATTCTTAAAATGTTCCAGTATAATATATTCAGAATGTTTACAATTGTACATTCATATACACAAGCTTACCTATCTGACACTTTTATGAGGGTTTTGTAAATATACCAAACTTATTTTCTAGTGGAGATACATGTAGTGAAAAGAACACTGTACCCAAATAAAATCAAAAAGCGTCAAATATCCAAGCGTATCTTCATTAGAGCAATAAAACTGTATACAAATCTTGAGGTTAAACATCGACATTATTTGTATAACTAAATAATGAAAATGATCATGAAAATTATGAAACAGCTTCCGGGCTCATTTAGTAGGGATCTCCGTCGAGAGAAAGAATAACCCGATCACTGATGCTGATAGTTTTTTAATTAAAGTACATTTTAAAGACAGTGTGCTTAGTGCGGAACTCTTGTTTGGTTGTGGTTTCTTTATGGTCTCATTTGACTGACGCGCACCACTGCAGACTCGTGTTCACACATTTAAACGACGCGCGTGTGCTCATTTATGTACTTAATTTAATCATATGTTCATTCATTTAAGATGGAAAGTGATACATTCGATATTCTGGATCAGGTTGGGTGAGTGTAAGAAATTACGTTTTAATGAGGTTTCACTGTTTAAACCTGAAGTGTGTCACTTGTTTTGGATTTTTAAATACTGTCTCGTATCTCAGGTTAATGTTTAACTATCAGTAATCCATTTGTAGTTTGACTCCTTGAAGAGTGTAAACAACACTGACTGTGAGCTTTCAAAACATTCATCTGTTTGTCTGAGCTTCTGACTCAACCTATAGTGTGAGTTGGGGGCGGGACTGTCTGTTCATCCGACCAATGGAAGACAGGGGGAGTGTTCAGGAAACCTGTTAGAAGACGTTTATTTTTGCTTGGTTACACTAGTGGTGAAGAAATTACACACTTCAGCTTTAAAACGGATTAATTTGAAATGATTATCAGAAACGTATCAAAAATTATCATATGTAATTGTCAGATATGATATTTAATAGTCATATACAATATGTATTTACTGTGTTATTGTCAGGTATTATGTTTAATAAATGCTTTATTGTCAGGTATGATGGGCCGCTGACAGATGAGCAGTCTCTGTTGGCGGTGTGTGGGCGGGGCTTCAGCTCATCTGAATATGTTAATCTGATGAAGTGGATCTCATCCAGACTCACACGCATCACTGGTACACACACAGAAGAACCCCTCATCACAGGTGTGACACACAAACACACATATACACATGTACGCACTCGCATACACACACATATATACACATGCACGCATGCACACATATATACACATACATGCACACATACACACTCGCATACACACACACTCACACACACACACAGAGCACATGAAAATGTATTGTCAAATAAATGCCACAGCGTGTCAGACATCCGCCAGCATCTCAATGAGAACAAAAGTGTTTGTGTAGTTGTGATGTCCATGTTCAGCTTTATTGTCTCTCAACCATATGCAGACCCGACACAGACTACAGTGCATAAACATAAAGACTAAAGGCTGAAACATATTTCTAGAACACAGATACGAGTGCTTCGCCAATGTACGGTCCGGTTGAACATGCTTAACGTGTGTTCTTGTGTTAGAGTGGTGGGAAGAAACCTCAGTACTCAAGGGGGCGATAGAGTTACTTCCAAACGTCTGTGCCATTAAACTAGATGTGTTGTTATTCTGGTAAGTTGCTATAAATATATTGACTTTAAAGCTGAAGTATGTCATTTCTGCGACACTAGCACCAAAAAACGGAATTGCAAAAATAAACAATGTTTTCAAAACAGCTTTTTGAATACGCCCCTCATCTGTTGTTGTTCAAATTAACCATAACCCGCCCACTTTTTTAATAACAGAGTTTATGTTAGAATCTCAAGTCAATTGAATGGATGCTTGGACAGCGCTTACGTTTTGGCTCAGTTTGTGGACTTTTTAGACGGTCCTTTACACACCGTAGGAGGATATTGAACGTTAAACTTTTTCAAATCAAATCAAATCACTTTTATTGTCACACAGCCATATACACAAGTGCAATGGTGTGTGAAATTCTTGGGTGCAGTTCCGATCAACATAGCTGTCGTGACAGTGATGAGACATATACCAATTTACAATAACATCAAATTAACACAACACAATTTAAAATCTAATATACACATAATTACACTCAACAATATACAAATAATAACATACACTGTACAGTATACAATACGCACAATATAGAATACACATTATACAATAAAAATAGTATATATAAAATATACAGTAGGTTGTATTGTACTGTATTGACATTCAGGCTGTCGGTTGATAGTCAGTTGTTAAGAGAGAATATAATATAATAATAATAATATAATTTATGACAGTCCGGTGTGAGATATAAGAGTAAGGGTAATAAAGTGCAGTGCTGATGTATTTTGATCGTGGGAGATCAAGAGTTCAGAAGTCTGATTGCTTGGGGGAAGAAGCTATCATGGAGTCGGCTGGTGCGGGTCCTGATGCTGCAATACCGCCTGCCTGATGGTAGCAGTGAGAACAGCCCATGGCTCGGGTGGCTGGAGTCTCTGATGATCCTCTGAGCTTTTTTCACACACCGCCTTGTATATATGTCCTGGAGGGAGGGAAGCTCACCTCCGATGATATGTCTGGCAGTTCGCACCACCCTTTGCAGTGCTTTGCGGTTGTGGGCGGTGCAGTTGCCATACCAGGCGGAGATGCAGCCAGTCAGGATGCTCTCTACAGTGCAGGTGTAGAACCGTGTGAGGATGTGGCGGTTCATTCCAAACTTCCTCAGCCGTCTCAGGAAGAAGAGGCGCTGATGAGCCTTCTTCACAATGACTTCAGTGTGGATGGACCATGTGAGTTCCTCAGTGATGTGGACACCCAGGAACTTGAAGCTGCTGACTCTCTCCACTGGTGCTCCATTGATGGTGATGGGACTGTGTTCTCTGTCTTTTCTTCTGAAGTCCACCACAAGCTCCTTTGTCTTGCTGACATTGAGGGAGAGGTTGTGCTCCTGACACCAGTGTGGATGATTCTTGTGTTTTTCATCTTGGTTGTCATTTGCCTATTGTTTACGATAGACAAATGCTTTTGGACATTGGTTCTTCAATAGCACACCAAAAACCGGACTTTAAATTCCTCAATGCCAACCCACTGTTTTCAAACACAACAGTGGAGCCCTTTGTCTGGGTCGCCCGGCCGTGGAAACGCAGAAGGAAAAGGGGAAACAGAGCCGGCGTTCTCATCAGAGTAAGATGTCGTACAAATCGACCCCCGCTACCCAGTATTCTACTGGCAAGTGTTCAGTCTCTGGACAACAAGCTCTGCGAGATGAAAGCGCGGATCTCTTTCCAACGAGAGATGAGGGACTGCTGCATTATCTGCCTTACGGAAACTTGGATGTCTGCGGAGGATTCAGACTGGGGACTTAAAGCCAATTTCAAGTCAATAGCACCGAAATACTACCAACACATCAGTTTCAACACGAGGGGACCGGGTTTTGGACCATTGCTACTCTCCCTTCCGGGATGGCTACAGATCCCTCCCCCGCCCACCATTTGGCAAATCGGACCACTCTTCCATTCTGCTTCTGCCCGCTTACAGGCAGAAACTGAAACAGGAAGCACCCACTCTCAGAACGATCCAGTGCTGTTCGGACCAATCAGATTCTATGCTACAAGACTGTTTTGATCACGCAGACTGGGAGATGTTCTGGTCCGCCTCTGATGACGACATCGAGATTTACGCTGATACCGTAACGTATTTCATCAGGAAGTGCATAGATGATGTAGTGCCGATCAAAACAATACGGATCTACCCGAACCAAAAACTGTGGATTAATAGTGAATTTCACGTGGCACTTAATGTGCGGACCTCCGCTTTTAATTCCGGGAATGTGGAGGAGCATAAAAAAGCCAGTTATGCCCTCCGAAAAAGAACAGCAAAACGCCAGTACAGGAGCAAGATTGAAGGACAGTTCAACACCACCAACTCTATAAGCATGTGGCAGGGAATTAATATCATCACGGACTTTAAAGGGAATAAAAACTCCTCCATGAACACCGCTGCCTCTCTCCCGGATGAGCTAAATACTTTTTATGCTTGTTTTGAGGGAAATAACACCGCCCTCGCGGAGAGAGCTCTCGTGGCCGAAGCTCAGCATTCAACACCATAGTGCCCTCCAAGCTAGATGAGAAACATCGGGCTCTGGGCTTAAACAGCTCACTGTGCAGCTGGATCCTGGACTTCCTGTCAAGCAGACGACAGGTGGTTAGAATAGGCAGCAACATCTCCTCATCACTGACCCTCAACACTGGAGCCCCGCAGGGCTGTGTTCTCAGCCCACTCCTGTATTCCCTGTACACACATGACTGTGTGGCAACACATAGCTCCAATGCCATCATTAAGTTTGCTGATGACACGACGGTGGTAGGTCTGATCACTGACAATGATGAAACAGCCTACAGAGAGGAGGTGCACACTCTGACATACTGGTGTCAGGAGCACAACCTCTCTCTCAATGTCAGCAAGACAAAGGAGCTTGTGGTGGACTTCAGGAGAAAAGACAGAGAACACAGTCCCATCACCATCAATGGAGCACCAGTGGAGAGAGTCAGCAGCTTCAAGTTCCTGGGTGTCCACATCACTGAGGAACTCACATGGTCCATCCACACTGAGGCCGTTGTGAAGAAGGCTCATCAGCGCCTCTTCTTCCTGAGATGGCTGAGGAAGTTTGGAATGAACCGCCACATCCTCACACGGTTCTACACCTGCACTGTAGAGTACAGTGTATTTTTATTGTATACAGTCTTCTTATTGTGTATACTGTATATTATTTGGTGTATATTGTGTTGTGTAACGATGTGTAAATCAGATGTTTATTGTAATTGTCATTCTGCTGTGTTGCTTGGAACTGCATCCAAGACTTTCACCCACTGTTGCACTTGTGTTTATGGTTGAGTGACAGTAAAGGGATTTGATTTGATTTTAAATACACTAAGAACCCTTAGATACACAGTATAAACAATTAGAAGCATTTGCTGGGTTTCTATCCAACTATTGTTATGCAAATCTTTTGCGCTTAAGAAAACCTGAATGGAAATGTATATAAACTCTCATTTCTCTTCAAAGTCTATGCACTTGGTAGAGGTGGATTTTCGCATAAGTCAGAATGCATATTAAGGTGATGAAAAGAGTTCATTTGCATGACAATTATGTTTTTTTTTCACCGTTTGTGCACGTGTTTCTGCTCCTCCTCACAATAAAGCAATTCTTTGACCTTTACATTGGGAAGTGTTTAACCCACAGCCAGTTGTTAAAATGGGTCCTTACAATCCACCAGAACAGTTTAGAGTGCGGGCACTGCCAGGTGTACAGAGGCTGGTGGCGTATGGGAATAGCAGCTATTTCAGCCCTCGTAATATGAGATATTACACTCATTCTGTGCCATCTCCTGTCAGTATTTAATAAAACCATGTACAATTGATCCAGTAGCGCCTGAAGTTACGAGTGTTATTCAGCTGCTCCATCATGACAAAGCGGGTTCCCTCCAGATAACACACATGACACAGTGGATGAAATGTGCAATGATTCCAATTGTCTTTAGTTGAATTTTGAGAAATGCACTTGTAAACCCAGCTATTGGTTGTATTAAGCATATATATATATATATATACAGACTAAAGACATATATAAGCAGCATTTCAAGTGTTACAGGATATTTAACAGCAGCAGCCGGTTTGTTTCTCTTTTTGTGCATGTTTTCAGATGATTCAGACAGGAGTGTTGTGGAGCTCAGCAGGCTGCTTAAAGACTTATACTGTCCGTATAAAGGACTCGTTGCAGCGTTAGTCAACGGAGAGGTGAAAGACACCAAGGACTTCCTGAAAATCATCTGTATGTCTGATAAATGTTCATATGTGATGTTTATATACAGTATAATATATGTCGGTCATTGCTCATGAGTTTTCTTTCTGTATTTTATAGTGTACTCACTATAAAAAAACTAAAAGGTAAACTTGGCCTAGAAAACATTTTTCCGGTATTAGTGGCAGTGGGGCAGGTGCCCACCAGCAGATTGCACTGTGGTGCAAAACACACCGCATGAGCATCAATTCTTGAACTTATATACAAGAATAATATAATTTTTCCACAAACTAAACATGTTTTACATTCTAAATACTGTTTGTTGACTTTTAACAGCCATTTATATAGTTTCCATGCACACCTGGATGAGAGTTTATTCTGAAAAGTGTAGCTGAGTGTACAGCTATTGCAAGATTTCTGAACACGTTAATCAGTTATAGGCATCATTTACAGTTTTTGTCAGGTTCATGTCTAATGCAGAGGAAACATCTTCAGTTCTTGATCAGAATTTTCCGTTTCGTTTGAGTGGCGAAGGAATGTTTTATTTTGTGTAGTATGACGCATTATTATGCTGCATTTATTACTATTATCAAATCGTGATTTTAATTTGCATGTCCTTAACGATAACAGACAAGGTTGAAATGTTAAATATGAGACCATTACACATCTGTATATTGATTTCTTTTTTTGAATGTTTGTAAAAGATACAAATCTGTCTCCTCACTCAAACTGTGTGCTTGACTAAATATGAGCAAATTAATATTCATATTGTAATGTTGTGCAAGTGAATGTGGTCAAAGTGTTTAATATAAGAGAATCTTTCAAAAATAGTTTTAAAAGTTTAAAATGAAATATCATGGTCAAGAAACTTTAAACACCTCGTTTTCAACTAAAAATGAGCTCATTCACGGACTGTCGACAGAAACGGCACTGGCAAGTTCTCATTCATGATCGATTGATTAAAAAATGTGTTTACAGTGCAGTCAGATGAGCCGTAGTAAAGATCACAAAAACATTATTTAGAGAGTGAAAGACATGCATGTTGTTTTGACAAGGTAGTTAAGTCAATTTGTGATATTATTGTTCAGTTTCATCCCGTTTCTTCATTCAGTGTTTTTGGCGTCAGAGCTCCAGGCTGCTCAGATCGTGTGCAGTAAAGCGGTGACCGATGGAGACGTTCAGGAGGAGGACACATCTCTTCAGGATCTCCGAGTGATTTGTGAAACTCTGAAACTTCCAGATCCAGACAAACACGAGACCAGAGGCACATTTACTGCCATAGAGAGTCAAGTACATCAGATGTTATTTAATGTGTTTATTTCATAATTATAGATTGTAGCCATTGATTATAGTAGTTTTCTCATACATTCTTACAGTAAAGATTGAAGCTCTTTCTAACTCCACTTCTTACAGTACAGATCTGCTGTTTACACTACAGCAGTTGTTGTAAATAAATGTTTACTGCCTTCCTCCTTTAATGTTTTCATAAAACTCTATTTTCATGAATATTTCAGCTGAGTATTTTAATAAAGCAGCTTCCAGAAACACACATTGGAAATCCAGCATTGAAGAGCTGTCTTGATGCTCATAAATGGGTGAGATTTGATTTCTTTCACAAGAGACTTTCAGTCTGGTTACTTTATGTATTTTTTTTCTGAAAAAAAAAAAAAAAGTTGGTGAACAGAAAGTAATTATAAGTTTATTATAAGCTCTAAAAGTAGAATGCTTTTATATCTGACAATGTCATCAAATATTTTTAAAATAATATACGCAAAAGTCTTAGTCAAATGTCATATGGATATCTGTGTGAAGTGTCATGGTTTGTTGTGTGTTTGTTCAGAGTCAGTTGGAGAAGATAAACAGTGTTTTATCTGCGGAGTACGAGTGTCGACGGCGGATGCTCATCAAACGGCTGGATGTGACCGTGCAGTCCTTCAGCTGGTCTGACAGAGCAAAGGCACGTACAGTTCTGTTTCAACATCACATTCGCTTTGTTCAGAATGGAGTAGTAGCTCACTACTTACTCAATAATGTGCACTTTACAAACTTACTTAAAAAAAATTCTAGGGGCACCGGGAGCCTATCTTTCAAGAACAGTCATTATTTTTTGCAACATATACATTTGAAATCAGAAGTTTACATACACTTATGTTGAAGTCATTAAAACTCATTTTTTAACCACTCCCCAGATTTAATATTAGCAAACTATAGTTTTGGCAAGTTGTTTAGGACATCTACTTTGTGCATGACACGAGTAATTTTTCCAACAACTGTTTACAGACAGATTGTTTCACTTTTAATTGACTATATCACAATTTCAGTGGGTCAGAAGTTTACATACACTAAGTTAACTGTGCCTTTAAGCAGCTTGGAAAATTCCAGAAAATGATGTCAAGCCTTTAGACAATTATCCAATTAGCTTCTGATAGGAGGTGTACTGAATTGGAAGTGTACCTGTGGATGTATTTTAAGGCCTACCTTCAAACTCAGTTCCCCTCTGGCTAACATCATGAATATAATGTCAATATTACTTTCGTATAGTGCAAGTCATGGTTTAAAATTATGAAACTATGTAAGTGCTAAGCGTCAGTGTTTAAAACAAAGATTTTGTATGAACAAATCTTCTTTCAAGAAGTGCCCTGGGATTTTTAATGACCACAGATAGTCAGGACCTTGGTTACGTCTCATCAAAAAGATGGTGCTTTTTTACAGTATAGTGTCCCCATCACTATACTGGGGCATTAGGACTCACACAGACCACAGGATGAGCACCCCCTGCTGGACTCCCTAATGCCACTTCCAGCAGCAACCTTAGTTTTACCCAGGAGGTCTCCCATCCAGGTACTGGCCAGGCTCAACCCTGCTTAGCTTCAGTGGGCAACCGGTCTTGAGCTACAGGGTGATGTGTCTGCTCCCATAAAAAAAGCTAGACTACAGTTTCCAAGTGCACATGGGGACAAAGATCTTACTTTTTGGAGAAATGTCCCCTAGTCTGATGAAACAAATGTAACTGTTTGGCCATAATGACCATCATTATGTTTGGAGGAAAAAGGGTGAGGCTTGCAAGTCGAAGAACACCATCCCAACCGTGAAGCATGGGGGAGGCAGCATCATGTTGTGGGGGTGCGTTGCTGCAGGAGGTACTGGTGCACTTCACAAAATAGATGGCATCATGAGGAAGGAAAATTATGTGGATATATTGAAACAACATCTCAAGACATCAGACAGGAAGTTAAAGCTCGGTCACAAATGGGTCTTCCAAATGGACAATGACCCCAAGCATACCTCCAAAGTTGTGGCAAAATGGCTTAAGGACATCAAAGTCAAGATATTGGAGTGGCCATCACAAAGCCCTGACCTCAATCCGATAGAAAATTTGTGGGCAGAACTGAAAAAGCATGTGCAAGCAAGGAGGCCTACAAACCTGACTCAGTTACACCAGTTCTGTCTGGAGGAATGGGACAAAATTCCAGCAACTTATTGTGAGAAGCTTGTGGAAGGATACCCAAAACACTTGACCCAAGTTAAACAATTTAAAGGCAATGCTACCAAATACTAACAAAGTGTATGTAAACTTCTGACCCACTGGGAATGTGATGAAAGAAATAAAAGCTGAAATAAATCATTCTCTCTACTATTATTCTGACATTTCACATTCTTAAAATAAAGAAGTGATCCTAACTGACCTACGACAGGGAATGTTTTCTAAGATTAAATGTCAGGAATTGTGAAAAACTGAGTTTAAATGTATTTAGCTAAGGTGTATGTAAACTTCCGACTACAGCTGTACCTGTAGGTTCAAAAGCTGGCAATGCCATCTCACAACAACTCTTCATGAAAAATAAATGAGCTAATCCATAGTAGAAGTTGCTAAGCTAAACTCGACAGAAAAAATGAACTACCTATGATGTAATAACTCTCTTCTATGTGTGCCTTTCTTTCTTTCTGTATATATGTGACACCCCATATGAGAGTTTAATAGCGCTCTTTTGATTCAGATCGGATGGAGGAAAACTGGATGACAATCCAATCTCTTCTAAAGAAATGTGAAGTAAACATATGAGAATCCATAAAATTGTCTCTAATTGCACACATATTTGGACTACAACTTCTAATAGACGTTGTTTACTGAAGCCTCGAAATGACAAAAAGACAAGAGCTTACTTTAATGGACGTGTGTCTTTATTACATGTTTATGTCTCTAACTCTCATTTTTATTTTATATGTCAGATGTGTACTCCTGATATAAATTAAGGAATTACTCTCAATGTAGAATTTCTATCAAAAAACAGTGGTGAAATATCAAAACTGGAGATTACACTTTTCTAATGATGTATAGTTTCTCGAGATTAAATAAGAATTGTATGGAGAATAAGTGCAGAGAATGTAAACGATAATAATCGCGACTCGCACGGCCGTTGGCAGTCTTTTCGTGAGAAGAGATAATTCAGTAAACGTTCTCAGCATGCTTCTCCTCCTCCTCTTTCTTTTTCCTCTTATGACTCCCAGATTGGTAAATCGGATGTCCTCTTTATGATGCCTGCATCCCGCTCTTACTTGAATTTGATCGTAGCCCCCTTGTTTTGTTTTTTTTAAATGTTATTCTAGTGTACTAAGCATTGCCAATCATTGGTTTCAAGTGTCATTGCCTTGAACTACAGTAATTGCCACCCACAGGTGGCCCCCTGCCAGCTTGGGGCCCAAGGCAATTACCTGCCTTGGCTGTCCCGTAGGTACGCCTCTGGAAACAGTACATCAAAATGTAATGACTTGCTCCGCCTCAGAAACCACTTTCCTTTTCAGGACATCACCAAGCCGTCTTATTTTTTAACCACCTTTTTATTCTTCCTTCTTAACCATATCCAGAACCTCCCTTTCACAGCTTCCTCTGCCATTTCCTTCAGACGCTTTTTCAATGCCAATTTGATCCAGACATACCAATGACTTTCAATAGATGCTGCAATAAAACTCCCACAAATCCATGACACCCTCCCTCCGGGTTAGCGGCAGTCCTCCATCCGCTTTCCCTGCTCTCGTTGGCCAGGTCTTTTAGCTTGCCTCCAATACCTCTTCCATTGTGATAAGCTCAATCATTATTACTTTTTAGATGATGCCAACCATCACTTGATCAGGGCCTGTATCCACAAAGATCCTTCCACTAGAAGTTCTCCAAAGAATTCCTAGCTAAGAAGCTTTCTGCTACAAACCTATTCACAAAATTGCTAAGAGCAAGTTTTACGAAGGCAATCTTAAGGTAAGTGTATGGCGGAGTTGAAATTGTTGCTATTGATTACGTCACGTTCAGTGAACACACTCTTAAATTGCCAAATGTTATTGTTAGACTGTAAATTCATTATAGACAGACAGCGGGAAGTGTATATTATTATATTTATTTATGAAACCGGCTTTCAAAAAGACTACAAGCATAAGATATAACTGCAAGCAGCGTTGATGGACCCAAGCACCATGGGTCCATTTCCACCCGGTGGCTTTCAGAAAACAATGCAAGGTGGACAAATGCATTTGGCATTTGACATTATTCTAAACAATTTTTGAAGCAATTTGAGTAAATATAAAAGGACTATTTTAAAGTCTGTTGTAATAGCCACATTTCCTGCTGCCAGGTGGTGGTGCTATGACCGTGACCCAAAATAGTCACATCCATGTGATTAGCCCCCAAGACTAAACATATACACTGGCGGCCAAAAGTTTGGAATAATGTACAGATTTTGCTGTTTCGGAAGGAAATTGGTACTTTAATTCACCAAAGTGGCATTCAGCTGATCACAAAGTATAGTCAGGACATTACTGATATAAAAAACAGCACCATCACTATTTGAAAAAAGTCATTTTTGATCAAAACTTGAGTAATCATGATAAATTGATCATTCGGTACTAGAAAATCACTTGCCATTATATCAAACACTGTTGAAAGATATTTAGTTCATTAAATGAAGCTTAACATTTTCTTAGTGTTTGTTTTTGAGTTGCCACAATATGCAGTATACTTAAGGTCAATATTAGGTCAAAAATGACAAAAAAGAAACAGCTTTCTCTAGAAACTCGTCAGTCAATCATTGTTTTGAGGAATGAAGGCTATACAATTGTAGGGCTTTACTGGTTGTTTAGATCAGTGTTACTATCAGAAATAATTAATAATTATTTCTGTAGTTATTAATCAATATTTAAATTAATTAATTGGATCTAACTCATTAAAACCTCATATAGGACTCCAGTAAATGTAGTGTTTAGGAGCAAGTTTGGTTATTAGCAATAATTAATAATTATCAAAGATAATTATTAATTATTAAAATCAATAGAACATTGATGAGAATCAATGTTAGCTTTTTTTTAATCCTTTAAAATCAACACTTATCAATTGTTAACATCGATGAAACATTAAAATTAACACTAGCTTATTGATCATTCTAATTCAATCAAAGATAATTATCAATTATCAAAAATCAATAGAATATTAATAAGGATTAACATTGACGGGGCACCACCCTGAAATCAGGGACTAATAACCGAATATTAAAACAGTCTCAATATTAGATTGTTTTCTTAGGAAAATCGACATCCGAAGAATATCGATTTTCGAATAAAAAAACAATGAATGAAGGTTTGAATCCGAGCACTGACATCCCGTCAGCACGACACAGGCGTATGCAAAACAAACCAAAACACTTCTCTTTGTAATATAAACAAAGTTTATTTATGCAGTAATATCAATTAATAATTAATACAATGCAGTCAATAAACTTCCGACTTACAACTACAAACTAAACAGTGATATGATTAGATATGGAAATAAAAATAATCCTATAACACATAAGGTGTGTGTGTGACAGTGTGTGTGTGTGTGTCAGTGTGGTTAGTGAGAGAGAGAGAGAGAGAGAGAGAGAGAGAGAGAGAGAGAGATGATTAAGTGACAGCCCGAAAGCTGATTTCGCGATAGCTGGAGATGAAGCAGCCGTGTTCATCACTCAGAGACGCGGTTTTACGAGCGGGGCTCGTAAAAGTCCCTTGTTATTTGACTCTTTAATGGATGAACTCAGTTGCTGTCTCACCCGCGATGGCGAAAATGCACAACAGTCCAATTTGGTTGGACTACAATACAGCAAAACAAATTCGTGATAATTAATACCCTGAGTATTAATAATGAGCGGACATGGCGGTCCGTAAACTGTACAAGCAAAAACCTTGAAACACAAGAATAACACGCTATAATATTCTATCTCTGCCCAGACGTAAACCTCTTACTTGAATCGCATGAGGACACAGGTAGAATGTGTTTTCCTCCGTCCTTTAACTTTGACCCGGTTCCTTGAGGCTCGTGTGATGACGAGAAGACGTTTCCTCGCGCTGTCGGCGGCCGGTATGGCTGTTGATTCTCAGAGGGCGGTACGGCTGTTGATTCTCGGCGGGCTGGCGGAGAACTCAGAAATGTCGACTTGATTGAAGATGGAAGAGAAATCTTTAATCTCTTCACTTCTGTAGGCCAACGGATGAAGATGCGAATTGCTCGGCGGTCTCCTTCGGATCCGTTAGAGTGTTTGGTTGAACACAGAGTAATCTCAACTCGTCCAGCGATATGGAGATTGTATGGCTACAGTTTCAAGTCGGACATTACTTCCTTATGCCACGAGGCTGCACCGGAGAGCAGCAAAAAGCTACGTCCGTATTCGGTGAACGAAGTCGCCGGAAGCAACTTTGGAAGCATTTCAGAATTATTTGAAGTCCTGATGATGTCATGTTTGAGGGACGTTCTGTTGTGTGCCTCATCCAATAGGAGTTGAGAGCTCGATCCTTTAGAGGGCAAGGCTTCATGGATCTGTAGTCTGTTTTGGACTCCCTTTGTTTGATTTTGGCGCGATTTTTATCAGTACAACATCTGACTTAGAAGGAGGGGGCTTGAGGAATGTTTTTTATGACTGTTAGGCCTGCCTTTGTCTTCTATCTGAATACATGAGGCCCAACACAATGCTTGAAATGGCCAAAAAACTGAAGATTTCACACAAAGGTGTACACTACAGTCTTCAAAGACAAAGGACAACTGGCTCTAACAAGGACAGAAAGAGATGTGGAAGACCAGATGTACAACTAAACAAGAGGATAAGTACATCAGAGTCTCTAGTTTGAGAAATAGACGCCTCACATGTCCTCAGCTGACAGCTTCATTAAATTCTACCCGTTCAACACCAGTTTCATGTACAACAGTAAAGAGAAGACTCAGGGGTGCAGGCCTTATGGGAAGAATTGCAAAGAAAAAGCCACTTTTGAAACAGAAAAACAAAAAGAAAAGGTTAGAGTGGGCAAAGAAACACAGACATTGGAAAACAGATAATTGGAAAATAGTGTTATCTTAAACCCATTGAGCTTTTGTGGGATCAGCTAGACTGTAAGGTGCGTGAGAAGTACCCGACAAGACAGCCACATCTATGGCAAGTGCTACAGGAAGCATGGGGTGAAATGTCACTTGAGTATCTGGACAAACTGACAGCTAGAATAACAAGGATCTGCAAAGCTGTCATTGCTGCACATGGAGGATTTTTTGATGAGAGCTCTGAAGTAGTTTCAGATTTTTTTTCAGATTGTAATAGTAATTTTTCACGTTATTAATGTCCTGACTATACATTGTGAACTATTGAATGCCACTTTGGTGAATAAAAGTACCAATTTCTTTCCATAAGAGCAAAATCTGTACATTATTCCAAACTTTTGGCCACCAGTGTATCTCAATTTTGATCTAAATCACACATTGGACGCAGAAGATATGATGCACTTCCTGTTTCCCATTTTTCGCCATTAATGCCTCGCCATGGCTATACCATTCGATATATCAAAATCTGTTCACAATTTAGCATCTTCAATGTCTTGGCATAATATTGTCTAAATGTGGTGACAGTCTCATTAATCCCCTAGGAGGAGTATTTAAAAGTTCAGAGACTGCAATATTCCAAAATTCCAAAATAGCTGACTTTTTGTTGAGTAGAGCGAATCAGAATCAGCTTTATTGCCAAGTGTGCTTACACATACAAGGAATTTGTCATGGTGACAGGAGCTTCCAGTGTACAACAATACAAAAACAGCAGCAAGACATAGATAATAATGAAAAAGGGGGGTTGCAGGAGGTGTTTGTGTGAAGTGAAGGTCAGAGCGGGTGTGGGGTGTGAGATTGGGCCTTTCAAATCTGCAGTAGAACACATTTAGGTCGTCAGCCAGTTGTTGGTTCCCTACAGGGTTGGGGGTAGGAGTCCTGTAATTTGTGAGTTGTTTCATGCCACTCCACACTGATGCAGGGTCGTTAGCTGAAAACTTGTTTTTCAGCTTCTCAGAGTATCTTCTTTTAGCCACTCTGATTCCCTTATTCAGTGTGTTCCTGGCCTGATTGTACAAGACTTTATCCCCACCCCTGTAAGCATCCTCTTTGGCCTGACGAAGCTGCCTGAGCTCTGCTGTAAACCACGGTTTGTCATTGTTGAACTTTAAATAAGTCCTAGTAGGAATGCACATATCCTCACAGAAACTGATATATGATGTAACAGTATCTGTGAGCTCGTCCAGGCCTGTGGCTGCTGCCTCAAAAACACTCCAATCCGTGCAATCAAGCAGGCTTGTAGTTTCTGCTCTGCTTCATTGGACCATCTCCTTACAGTCCTTAATACTGGCTTGGTTGATTTTAATTTCTGCCTGTAGGTTGGAAGAAGATGAACCAGACAGTGATCAGAGAGTCCCAAAGCTGCTCTAGGGACAGAGTGATATGCATCCTTTATTGTTGTGTAACAATGATCCAGTATGTTCCTGTCTCTGGTGGGGCATGTAATGGCTGTTTGTATTTTGGCAGTTCACGTGTGAGATTTGCTTTGTTAAAATCCCCAAGAATAATAATAACTGAGTACGGGTATTGTTGTTCCATGTCTGTGATTTGATCAGCCAGCTGTTGCAACGCTGTGTTCAAACACACGTTTGGTGCGATATACACACTCGCAAGAATAAACGAGGAAAAATCCCATGGTGAGTAGAAAGGCTTACAGTTAATAAAGAGCACTTCCAAATTAGGACAGCACATCCTCTTTAACGTTGTTACATCTGTACACCAACTTTCATTGATATAAAAGCATGTTTCACCGCCTCTCGTTTTCCCCGTTAACTCCACGATGCGATCCGCTCTGAAAAGCTGGAAGCCTGGCAGATGTAATGCGCTGTCCGGAATGGCTTCACTCAGCCAGGTTTCTGTGAAGCACAAGGCAGCAGAGGTTGAAAAGTCCTTGTTTGTGCAGGTGAGATGTAGTTTGTCCGTTGTGTTAGGAAGAGAGCAGAGATTCACTAAGTGAATACTCAGCAGCGCTGTTCGAAATCCGTGTCGACGGAGTTTGACCAGCGCACCGGCTCATCTCCCTCGCCTGCATCTCTTGAACAGCAGAGCTGCCCCTCCAACTAAATGTCTAGCAAAACGTCTGAATATTCGAAAACCGGGAAAAGATTGTCTGGTATATGCTGTCGAATGTTCAGCAGTTCGTCTCTGTTAAAACTGACTGGAAAAAGATTACTAAACACAGGACAAACAAACAAAAACAACAAAAGAACTGAGGAGCTCCACACCGAGGCAGCCATCCGTGGCGCCATCATGATGATCATTCACCCCATTGAGCTTTTGTGGGATCAGCTAGACTGTAAAGTCTATAATTATATAATTATAATAAATTACTATAATTATGAAAGTTGTTCGCCTTGATGAGAACAATATATGTACCAAGTTTGGTGACTAGGTGAAAGTGGGAGTATTAAAGAGGTAAAGTGTTAAAGATCTACAATGTCTTGGCATGATGCTGCACAAATTTGGTGCCAGTCACATGAGTCCCTTATGAGGAGTATTTAAAAGTTCAGTGTCTGCAATTTTCAGATAATCCAAAATGGCCGACTTCCTGTTTGGCAGAGCTAATGACTGTGAGTATGAAAGTTGTTCGGCTTGATGAGAACTATACATGTACCAATTTTGGTGACTGTAGGTGAAAATGGGGTGCTACAAAGACCCCCCTGCATGCCCCCCCCCACCCTCCCCTCTGCAACTTTGGCCAGCCCTAATGGCAGACAACTCTGATGTGTGTGTGAAATTTCAAGAGTTTTCATTCATGTTAAGTTCCCCAAAAGTACCGAAAACATTGAAAAGAATCATAATAATCTTTAGAAGAACAATAGGGCCTCTGCACTTTCAGTGCTTGGGCCCTAAATATAGCTGCAAGCAGCGATGTTGGGCCCAAGCACCATGGGGCCATTTCCACCTGGTGGCTTTCGGAAAACAATGCAATCAGCCCCCATTACCAAGCATAGAGCTCAATTTTGATCAAAATCACACAATACATGCAGAAGAAATAAGACACTTCCTGATGCCCATTTTTTTCCCATTAATTTATTGCCTCGCCACGGCAACACTGTTAAATATATCAATCATTTGGGGCCAGTCACATGAATCCCCTAGGAGGAGTATTTAAAAATTCAAAGCCTGCAATTTAAAAAAAAATCGACTTCCTGTTGGGCAGAGCTAATGACCGTAATGATAAAATTTGTCCGGTTTGATGAGAACTATATATAAATTTTGGTGACTAAGTGAAAAAAGGGGTGTTACAGAAGTTCCCTTAAATGCCCTGATTACAGGGGGCACTACAAAGCCCCCCCCCGAAACTTTGCCCAACCCTAATGGCCGACGACTCTGATGTGTGTGCAAATGATTTCACGATTTTTCATGCATGTTAAGTGCCCCAAAAGTACCGAAAACCTTGAAAATAATAATAATAAATAACCAAACAAACACCATGGGTCCATTTCCACCCTGTGGCTTTCGGAAAACAATGCAAGGTGGACACATGCATTTGGCATTTAACATTATTTTAAACAATTTTAAAGCAATTTGGGTAAATTTAAGAGGATTATTTTAATGCCTGTTTTTAGAGCTACACTTCCTGCTGCCAGGTGGTGGCACTATGACTGTGACCCAAAATATTCACATCCATGTGATTAGCCCCAAGACTAAACATACATCAAAATTGAGTTAAATCACACATTGCACACAGAAGATATAAGACACTTCCTGTTTCCCATTTTTCGCCATTCATTTATTGCTTCGCCATGGCAACGCCGTTCAAAATATAAAAAATCTGTTTGCAATTTAACATCTACAATGTCTTGGCATGATGTTGCACAAATTTGGTGCCAGTCACATGAATCCCCTAGGAGGAGCATTTAAAAGTTCAGAGCCTGCGATTTTCAGAAAATCCAAAATGGCCGACTTCCTGTCGGGCGAGCTAATGACTGCAAGTATGAAAATTGTTTGGCTTCATGAGAACTATTCAGTTGAAATCAAAAGTTTACATACACCTTAGCCAAATACATTTAAACTCACAATTCCAGACATTTAATCATAGAAAACTTTTCCTGTCTTTAGGTCAGTTAGGATCACTACTTTATTTTAAGAATGTGAAATGTCAGAATAATAGTAGAGAGAATGATTTATTTCAGCTTTTATTTCTTTCATCACATTCCCAGTGGGTCAGAAGTTTACATACACTTTGTTAGTATTTGGTAGCATTGCCTTTAAATTGTTTAACTTGGGTCAAATGTTTTGGGTATCCTTCCACAAGCTTCTCACAATAAGTTGCTGGAATTTTGTCCCATTCCTCCAGACAGAACTGGTGTAACGGAGTCAGTTCGAGGTCAGGGCTTTGTGATGGCCACTCCAATACCTTGACTTTGTTGCCACAACTTTGGAGGTATGCTTGGGGTCATTGTCCATTTGGAAGACTCATTTGTGACCGAGCTTTAACTTCATGGCTGATGTCTTGAGATGTTGCTTCAATATATCCACATCATTTTCCTTCCTCATGATGCCATCTATTTTGTGAAGTGCACTAGTCCCTCCTGCAACAAAGCACCCCCAAAACATGATGCTGCCACCCGCATGCTTCATGGTTGGGATGGTGTTCTTCAGCTTGCAAGCCTTACCCTTTTTCCTCCAAACATAACGATGGTCATTATGGCAAAACAGTTCAATTTGTTTTCATCAGACCAGAGGAAATTTCTCCAAAAAATAAGATCTTTGTCCCCATGTGCCCTTGCAAACTGTAGTCTGGCTTTTTTATGGCAGTTCTGGAGCAGTGGCTTCTTCCTTGCTGAGCAGCCTTTCAGGTTATGTCAATATAGGACTCATTTTACTGTGGATATAGATACTTGTCTACCTGTTTCCTCCAGCATCTTCACAAGGTCCTTTGCTGATGTTCTGGGATTGATTTGCACTTTTCGCTCCAAACTACGTTTATCTCTAGGAGACAGAATGTGTCTCCTTCCTGAGCGGTATGATGCTGTGTGGTCCCATGGTGTTTATACTTCCGTACTATTGTTTGTACAGATGAACGTGGTACCTTCAGGCATTTGGAAATTGCTCCCAAGGATGAACCAGACTTGTGGAGGGACACAATTTTTTTTTTTCTGAAGTCTTGTCTGTTTTATTTTGATTTTCCCATGATGTCAAGCAAAGAGGCACCGAGTTTGAAGGTAGGCCTTAAAATACATCCACCGGTACACCTCCAATTCAGTACACCTCCTATCAGAAGCTAATTGGCTAATTTCATAACAATTTTGGTGACTGTAGGTGAAAATGGATGTTACAGAGCCCCCCTTATATGCCCATTTTCAAGGTGGCTCTACTGAGCCCCCCCTGCACAGGCGACATCGCTGTTAAGCATGAGAACAAATATGTTTCCACATCAGTTTGGCATTTCCTTTGATTTCGTTAAATATCAAAGAGTGTAGAGCAGGTGTCGGGAACCTT
Organism: Myxocyprinus asiaticus; assembly: GCF_019703515.2. Taxonomy (NCBI): domain Eukaryota; kingdom Metazoa; phylum Chordata; class Actinopteri; order Cypriniformes; family Catostomidae; genus Myxocyprinus; species Myxocyprinus asiaticus. The sequence continues at coordinate 430,653 of NC_059360.1, forward strand.
TTTTCACTAAAAAGGTTTCACTAATTTTTGGTTGATGCATTTTTTCCGAAAGAGCCATAGCACAAATGAATAATTTACTATTTTCAAAAACAAAGTTTTTCAATAAAATAAATTTTTTATATTGCCCATAGACAACTCAAAAACACCAAAACAAACAAATATGCAAAAATAGGTAACATGTTGCTCTATGGAATTGAGTACACGTGTTTGTGCGGGTCTCCATAAAATTACTAAATATAATGTAAACATAAATGTAACTTCCCTTTTGGGCTGGGCGATATGTAAAAAAATATTTTAATGACAAATGCCTTAAAAATATTGCGATATCCGATTATGTGGTCAACCCCCCTGCCAAGGGTCGGTGAATATTTTTATATATAACCACCTCCCCAAATCCAAACGTTTACCATCTCCAACGGCCCCATTTGCCATCACGCAAGCATCCGTCAATGACACCTGGTTAAAAATTACTAATAGCTCACAAATTAAGAACTAAAGACAATTATAAATGTAAAGATAATTATAATAAATAAGCCTAATAAATTCCCTTATGTTCCTAAAAAAATTGCTGACAAATGTGTGTTCTTATCGAATGTGTTTGTATTACGTTTTGATAATCCAGTTAATGCTGCCTAAAGAAAATAAAATAAAACTCAATCTTAGGTTGAAGGTGAACGTGTCTTGTATTGCTTTATGATTTAATCACTTTTGTCTTTGTTTCTTTAATACAAAGATACCTGTATGTATTACTGAACCTGTGGAGTTGCGTTCACAGTGTGTAAGAGCGAACTGCTCTGTGGAAATAAAGCGAAACTCACAGCACCTCCCAAGATGATCGGAGATAATTTGCAGCATTCTCATAGACTACATTATTCTTGCAAACAGTTTTCAGTTGAATGAAACAGAAAAATGAGTGATAACTCTTTTCATGCGCTTGTTCCACGAGACAGGGTCCCGCTGCACGCCAAACAGCGAATCAGACACGAGCATTGACGGCTTTTCTTTTGTCTGTTCTTAAAAATATAATAAAGTGTGTTTATTCAAGTGTGTGTCTTTTTTTACTAACAGCATTTCTTATCATGTGTCACTCCGAGACGTCTTACAGGTCACCCACCTGTTGTGGGTAGATGAGCAAAATTTCTCGCGCATGAAATGCCTGCATTTGGACAAGGAGCTTGCAAACCGGATTCAGCCTTGTCGCATTTGGAGTGTGGCAGGTGCTATTTCACACCCTGGGCGCACATAAAAAATAACGAACATTCATAAAATCGCTCCTAGAAAATGCTCTTAATAGCTAAGATCAGTAGTTAATGGGAAATGAGGCCCATAACTCTATGAATGTGCATGTCTTGGAGAAACGCTTTCATTGCACTCGTGAACAGCGGAGCTCACTGCGCACACATATAAAATCAAGACTTGCATTGGCGGCTTTTCTTTCGTCTGTTCTTCAAAATATAATCACGTTTTGTCAAACGTGCATTTTTCTGTCTAATTTCTTGTAATATATCACTCCGAGAAGTCTTACTGGTCACCTTCCACAGTGGCTGGTACATCAGCGAAGACTTACATGAAAAATCTAAATTTGGCGGGTGTTCATTTCAAACCTTGTTCACCAGGAGTGGGCTGTCAAAGAAATCAAAACAGTGTCATTGACTTTAAGCTTTGCAATCGCACCCACACTTTCTGCAGGAAAATGTTCTCTAGAAAGTTTTAAAGATCACGTGTTGGTGAATGGTGAGACACCTGGCAAGCCACTTGATTTTTAACAAAGAGCCGCTTGTGGCTTGCGAGCCATAGGATCCCGTATAGATTATAGAAAGATTGCAAACTTTAAATAATCTGACACAGGTTATTGGTTCATTTGTTTGGTGTAATCGTAATCATATATAGCAAATCAATATTTTTCACTATTGTTCGATGTACCCTATTAATACAAAATGAATAGATTGTAGATTTATCCCACATCGGCTATATGAACTTTATCATACTTCACCCCATGTAATAATAGGCTAGGTTCCGTTAATATATGGCTCACCCTTTCTCTCTGATGTAATTGGGTTGTTTCAGTTCGTGGGAGAGGTAATTGCAGATCTTAAAGGGGTAATTGTGACCTCAGAAGGAAATTTCAGTTGCTGGCCAATGTCGACCTTCATTACCTAATCATCCCAGCTTCTTTGGGCGTACAACCCTGCACATCCTCTCCCTTCTTAACAAAATAAATAAACTGCCTTTGCAGAACCTGGTGGTCTTTGGTTGCCTTCACTCTGCTTATCTCTAAGATCACTGCCAGCTTTACCGTCTTTGTGCCAATGCAGTCCTGCAACCTGTGATGCAGATTTGCTCTGCAGTGCCAGGAAGAGGGGACAGTTCTCCTCTCTGCCATACCAGTAACACAGATTTCCAGTGATTATGAGGGTATTATATGTAGATCTTATTAAAAACCCCAGTCTAGCCTGGGATGCCTTCCACAGGTCTGCCCACCCTAAAGCTCTGTCTAATGTGCCCTCTTACACTGTTGCTGATTGACTACTTTGATATTATACCCTTCCTCCTCCACTCAAAGATACTTTTGTAACCACCATTGCTTTGCTCTTATTTCTGGAGGCTGCTGGCCACCGTTTAAAAGCCACTACCCATCGAAGGCCTAATCTTCTTAACTGGGTTCTTCCAACAATCTCTTGATGCTTCAGCCTTGTAAGTGCCTTTTTACCACCTCCTCCACCTTCCAGGCATGGCCTGTTCTGAACTGGGTGTAGCCAGCCCTTGCAGACTGGTCTGTTGATTCCAATATCTCTAAGACAAGCCTAGTCTTCTCCTGCTTATAGCCCAGGGTGATGGACTTTAATGGCAGCTCTAAGGCATTTCACCCAACCAACACCACATATGAAAGGCAACGTGGCAAGTCCTTCCACTTCAAATGCGGCTTTAAACAGAATGGGAGAGATTGAACATCCCATCGCTATACCTTTGTCCAGTTGCTGCCAACCGGTTGTGTACTCCTGTGTTTTATGAAATATCTTTACAACCCCATAATGGCTGTCTATTAGGCTCCTGATACAAACTTGTACAGGGATAAACTCTAGTGCATAGTTAACAAGCTGGTGAGGTACTGATCAGAGGTGTAGTCAAGACCAGACCCTCCAAGGCTAGACCCCTCGAGACCCAGATCCAGACCAAGACTAGACCATTCAAGACCCAGATCCAGACCAAGACCTGTCAGTCCAAGAACCAGGCAGTAAATTTTAATGAACCAAGATGCTGAATTTATTGCAGCAATCCTTTATAATATTCAACAGTTATGTTTTAACACCTTTTCATTTATTTTACTTTATTGAACAAGGAATAAGTCAACAATCAAACTTTACCACCTTTTCATTTCAGACCCCAAACCCCCCCCCCCCCAAAAAAAAACTGAACTGAAATACTTTATTAGCAAGTAATAGTTTTTTTTTTTTTTTTTTTTTTTTTTTTATACAGTAAATGGAATCAAATTAACCATGGTAAACACAGTAAAAAAATAAATAAACAGAAGTATCTCACTGTATAAATAATACAACAAAAGTGAAGTGAATTGAATTGGTTAGTGGACAGTCAGAAGATGGAGCTCCTCTGCATGGCATTGGTCTGATTTTCACTGCATGTACACCCATTCCTTTTATTACTACCAACTACTGGCTGTACTGGACGTGGTACATATCCTAGGGAAAGCAGCGGGATGTGTTTAAAAGATCACAAAGTTGCTGTTTGATATGGTCCTCTAGTTTGTCCTTTGCCATCACCAGCTTCCAATTCCTCTTTTCTTTCAACAGGATTTTGGCAAACGGGTTCTTGATGAACTTCCCTTTTTCATGCTCCTCCTTTCTTCTCTGCTGTCAAATTCTCTCTGCCCTCTTGAGAAGAGATAACCTGACCTTTATACCACCCCACAATAGCCCCCCTCTTGCTCATTAACTGTCCTCCATGCCTTGTGAAGCTGCCTCCCATTTTTCACCAGCTGGAGTATCTCCTCTCTTCTACCTGTCTCCCTGGGGCCACTCTTTTTCACTACTACTTCACCAAAATCTACCTTAGCATTTTTCATAAACAATATCACTGAACATGTTTATTTTGGCTTTCACCCTTTCTGTAAGCACCTCCTTCATGGTGGTGAACAGGTGCTCATCTAATTGGCTTCCTGTAACTCTTGGCCATTTGATGTGCCTCTTTCTCCCTGTCTCCTCTTGTCTTGTCTCCTTCTCTTGATGGTCGTATCCTCCTGTCATTCACCTGGGGGACTTTACTCATCCTGCTAGGGTAACTGATCTTCTTGGTGCCCATCCACAATAGTGGATTAAGTAGTACTTTGTGTCCTCCTTATGTCCTCCTTGTGTCCTCCTTGTCTTACCTGCTACTTTGGGCCCTTGGAAGTCATGACGCTCATCCACCCACAACTATATTTCCAAATCTTTGCACATTAGCTATTGACATTACAGTCATACCCATAAAAGTAATGTCATAACTGGTCCATCTTAAATTCCACCTCTCAAAGGACCACTGGGCTGTTGTCCTTGAATCATACTTTTTTGGGGTGACCCAGACCCTGTATGAGGACCTGTGGGTAAAGTAACTCAAAAAATGTGTAATGTGTGTTTTCTTTTTTTTAATTTTTTGTGCAGACTTTTTTGCAGTCAGTCAAAAGATCTAGTTTCACTCAAATACATCACATTAAGGAAGTTAAATGGGTTATAAATGCTGTTTCATGTTGACTTTAAAACCATTCTTAAAACCATGCAAATATACAGTATTTATTATGTTTTAATATAAGTGATTTTAGGACAGAACTGCCATATTTAAACTGCTCGCCTTCATGTTTCTGTTTAATATCATTTGCATTATCAGCCTTCAGCAATGTTAAAATAAAAAAATATTTAGTAAATGTTGTGCTGTTTGTTTTCTTTTTTCAGGTGAAACTTGACAGAATGGCTGAGGCTTATCAGTCAAAGAGATATTCATTATCATTAAAGTCATCAATAAGTGTGTCTCACCTGCTCGCTGCACGAGAGGACATCTGTAACCTAGTGAAAACCAGCAGCGGCTCCTGCAGAGAGAAAACTAGCTGTGCCGTTAACAAGGTATGTGAGTTTAGTGTAAAAACAATTACCTTTTGAACTGGTTTACTGGATTCTGGCTGAAAAGTGATTGTCTGTAGTTCATTCTGATGATTTAGTGTGTTACTGTATAATTAGATCCTAATGGGGGTGGTGCCTGATCGCGGTGGCCGACCGTCTGAGATTGAAGCCCCACCCCCTGAGATGCCCCCCTGGCAGAAGAGAACTGATGGAGGAGGACGAGGAGGAGGTGGATATAGCAGAGGTGGAGGTTATGGAGGGAACTGGAGCACGGGCCGATCCAGAGGTGGTTGGAGCTCTGGGGGAGGGGGAGGAGGTCCAGGAGGAGGAGGGTGGAGATCAGGCAAATGGAGTAAAGGAGGCAGTGGAGGGCATTACTATCACTGACTGTGTTTCTGTGAGATGATAAAACAGTGTTATATTCTGATGTGTGAGTGAACATTTTTATTACTGTTAAAATGCATTGAGGTGCCTCTCATGTTTTGGGGAGATCAATGAATTTAATTTTAAACAAGTCTGTAGAGGCTGGTTAGTTGGTTTCAGGTGGTCCATTTTGTTATTAATTATGACTCAGAATTATTTGAGGTTACCAAGAGACAATGCATTACTTCAAAAACATGCTTAAAATGAATCACAAACAGTGTTGGTTAACGCTACTTTTAAAAGTAACTTGTTAGAATATTGTGTTATTCCTTAACTTAATTAAAAAGTTTTTTTTTTTTTTATGGAAAGCGTTACTTTTGCATTACGTTTTCTCACAGCCACTTTCTCTTCTTCTATGCTATGCATTCCATACAAATAATCCATGCACTGCATACAAGAGACATAACAGGTCATGCTAGCTACTGTACAACACTCATGTCAAGACAACATAGTAAACAAAAAGATATTTAGAAAGTAGGTCTTCACGTCATATTTATAATAAAGAATCAATAACATGAATATGCATGATTTGTTTTTCCATCAACATGGCAGCCAGTATGAATAATGATTATACATAAAGTCTTACCTAAAGCAGCAAAGTCCAACACTTGAACCTGCATCATATATATCATCATGTGCGGTACCTATTTGCAATGCCAGAGTCAACTTGAGATATTCTCCAGAGGTCAGGATAAAATTCAGTGGGGAATGCCAGTCTAACATGTTCAAGGAATAAGTCTGATGAATAAATAAATATTTTTCACTCAGTGCACGCTTGTTTTGAGTTGATCCACGGTGAATACAGACGCTACAACTTCATAGGCGCATTTTGATACAACTTGAATGGAATCGTTTTTAATGCTACTAAAATGTCATAAAAATGGTTTGTTTCATGAACCAAACTACTTGTTTATTATAAAACAAAAATTTAGAATATTTTTAGAAACTAAGACATTTTCTCTGCGTACACAATCGATGTAGAACGTTGCCCGGAGTCACTGATCCAGAGTCAGCTTTTCTCAGCTCATTCTCCCAGTTACGAGGAGCTGTAACACGGAGCAGTTCGGCTGCATATATCAGTGAATTAAGCGAGTATTTCACCCTGTGTATCATGTCGTGGCCAGTGGAAGACTATCTTATAATCCCTCTGCCTATACGCGTTTTCTGATTTTTACATTTTTTTTTTTTAATGCAGTGTGTGTATTAACACATGAGTCAACCGCGTTTCACTCAACCGAATGTTGACCTCATATTACTTTAAAACACGAAATGCACATGCATGTTAGTGAGTTGATTGACAGGCGATGTCTGTATCTAAAAGGTAATTGGCTCTTTTACCTGAAAGGCGAGACTTCCTTTCTACATCAGTTGACTTTTGGGTGCTAGAGCTTCTTGTTTGGGCATTCCAATTTCTTCCATTCATTTAAATAGAAGTAACTCGTCTCTGCTAAATAGTCTCTGGCCTCACACTCTATAGAACAACAATGCCCATCATGCACTATGTCTCCTCCTGGAAGTTTGCACACTTTACACCTGATTTCTCGTGGTACATGGGCAGTAGATGTGTACAAAAGCAACGCGTTACTTGTAAGTTACTCAGATATTATGGTCTAAAATAAAACAATATTGCGTTACTTTAATCATTACTCGAAAAAAATAATCTGATTATGTAATGCACATTACTTTTATCACATTACCCCCAACACTGATCACAAATTATTTCAGAATAAAGCAGAGCCATACTCTGCTCACTTATGGCTCAATGGTTGCTTGTCCTTCATTGTTTCCAATTTTATAGTTATTATGAGTCTCTTCAGGGACAATAGCATTGGTGGGTTGTTCTGGGGTCTTTCAGATGATGCTGGAGCATCTTCTGGAGAAACTCTGCAAAGATCTGCTGCACATAAGCCACTTGTGTTTTTGTGATGTGTGATAGGTCTGGTACATCTATCTTGTTTTGCACCATGGCACTCTCTGTCTTGTTTTACACCATGGCTCCTGCTACCTTCTTGACCTTCACCTTGTGCAGCATCAGTGACACTTCCTTGTTTGGTTCCTTGTCTTTCCACTCATGCAGAACGGTCACATTGTATATTTGTTTCTCTTTTCTTTTGTCAGTATGATGCTCCTCATATGTCACAGGGTCCATTCTTCACCCATTCTTTTGCTCTTGTTGGGCCATTTACAGGTTCTCATTTTTCTCCATATGGTACTTCAGTTGATCTCTCATTTAAAGAATGTACCGCAAAATGTCTTTGTCTGTGATTTTTCCTGATGGCACCTTCAAGCTCTTATAAAGAATGTCAATGAGGTCCTGCATCAGCCATCAGCACAACAGCTCTACAGGAGAGAACCCAGTAGATGCCATGAGCCTGTGTGCTGTGAAGTGTTGTCCTGATTTAAGATCTCCTGTGGAATGCCCATTGTAGAAAATAACTGGACTAAACATGCAAGATTCTAATTGTTTCCACTGTGCCTAGCAGAACGTCCTCAGGTAATCAAGTCCCGTAATCGAAGTAAGAAGTCAGATGGCGATCCATTGAAATAGTGTAGATATTGCTGGTAATAGATTTAGAGAAGCTCTGTCACGTTTGTCTTGTCCATTGATACTGCACATGGGACTCAAAGTAACATCTGTGTACATGGAAGGCCAGTAGAATCTGAAACTGACAATGTTTCTTGATGATCAAGATGCCAGCCATAGGATGGTGTGTGTATACCAGATGAAGAAGGGGCCTACAATTAGAAACACCTGCTCCTCACTCTGTGTATATATATATCCTTGGCTAGTGTATAGTCATACGCACATTGTACATACACACCGACTGTTGGTAACACTAGCCTCTGAGGATTTCCCAAACATTGTAAATCTGCTTGTAACTTTCCACTCACATGTAATTTTATCTCAGGATTAAGTCCACCCAGAGTTTTTTTAAGCTGCCACTGACATCATGATTTCCTTGTGCGTTCAGTTCCATCCTCACCCAGGCTCTCATCAAGATCTGGGAGACACTACAACCCTGAATCCACACTGGTCTACTGAGACACAGTCAGCGGTTCATGCAACGCAGGATCCTTTGAGCAGGCAATCATTAGAACTCAACAAATGAGTTTTTTATTGATTGCTATCATGATTCCAGCATGGGTCACTCTTGTGGTCAGCATGCACACATCTTTGTGATCTTTGGCAGAAGCTCTCCATGGTCAACTAATGGAGACTCATCATGACACAGGAAGCTTATTGGCATTACTGAAGAAACATCCAATGCCAGACAGTCAGAGTAACAGTTTTATAATGTTAGAATTGTGAAGCCCAGCTGTGATGATGTGCTGAATCACTAAGTTTGCTGGGAGTACGGGGAGTTCAGTCTTTACTGGATTGAGCTGAAAGCTGTTTCTTCATACAGGCTATATGTGAAAGGCGAGCAGAGATTCCAGCAGAAACTGGGAGATCGTCAGGTTGGAACGAAGTGTACCACTTAAATGACTGATTATTTTCAGTTGAGATGACCAATTTACATAATTTAGACAAAAATTCATCACCATTTGAAATCCCTGATGGAGGTGACATACTTGAGCTGCTGGATTCATTGTTTTAAATAAATGCTGAATTTGGATTCACGTCATTTCATTGCCTGAGTACACAGATTCAAAACACTGGATCAAACAAAGTATTCAAAGTTCGGAGACAGAGAACAAAAACACAAAATCTAAACAAGAATAAGACCGAAGCACTCATTATGCCTGTTTACATGCACACCAATACACTGATAATTACTAAAAATATGCTTATTTTACAAAAATCAGACAAAGCAAGAAACCCGTGTTTACATGAGATTTTTTTAAATAATCGAGTTATTCTCTGCTTTTGACGTCACACTGTGAAGAGTCATGCACACTACACTTGTGCACATTGGATAAGCCGGTAAGAGCACCAGTAAAGGTGTTTACATGCAGCGCGAAATCGGGGTATTGATAAAAAATCTATCCATGTTGATCAGTTTAAAGAAAGGCCATTTAATGATTAAACATGACCACACATGTTGTTGGCTTATTAAGCATAATAGGTGTAAGAACGTGCATGTAAACACGCTCACTGATGTGACATACACTCACTTAGCACTTTATTAGGAACACTATACTAATACTGGGTTGGGCTTCCCTTTGCTCTTAAAACAGCCTCAATTCTTCGTGGCATGGATTCCATAAGATGTTAGAAACATTCCTTTGAGATTCTGGTCCACGTTGACATGATTGCATCATGCAATTTCTGCAGATTTGTCAGCTGCACATTCATGCTGTGAATCTCCCATTCTTCCACATCCCAAAGGTGTTCTATTGGATTCAGATCCGGTGACTGGGAAGGCCACTGAAGAACAGTGAACTCACTGTCATGTTCATGAAACCAGTTTGAAACGACTTTTGCTTTGTGACATGGTGCATTATGCTGGAAGTAGCCATTAGAAGATGGGTAATCTGTGGCCATGAAGGGTTGCACATCGTCAGCAACAAGACTCAAATAGACTGTGGCATTCAAGCGACGATTGATTGGTATAAACAGGCCCAAAGTGTGCCAAGACAACACTCCCCACACCATTACACCACTGCCACCTGTCTGGACTGTTGACACAAGGCAGGTTGGGTCCATGGATTCATGCAGTTGGTTCCAAATTCTGACTCTACCATCTGTGTGCCTCAGCAGAAATTGAGATTCATCAGACCAGGCTACGTTTTTCCAGTCTTTCACTGTCCAGTTTTGGTGAGCCTGTGCCCACTGCAGCCTCAAATTTCTGTTCTTGGCTTACAGTAGTGGTACCTGACGTGGTCTTCTGCTGTTGTAGTCCATTCACCACAGTGTTCGACATGTGCATTCTGAAATTATATTCTTCTCACCACAATTGTACAGAGTGGTTATCTGAGTTATCATAGACTTTGTCTGTTCAAACCAGTCTGGTCATTCTCTGTTGACCTCTCTCATCAACAAGGTGTTTCCGTCCACAGAACTGCCGCTCACTGGATGTTTTTTGTTTTTGGCACCATTCGAGTAAATTCTAGAAACTGTTGTGTGTGAAAATCCCAGGAGATCAGCAGTTACAGAAATACTCAAACCAGCCCGTCTGGCACCAACAATCATGCCATGGTTCAAATCACTGAGATCACATTTTTCCCCATTCTGATGTTTGATGTGAACATTAACTGAAGCTCCTGAACCATATCTGAATGATTTTATGCACTACACTGCTGACACATGATTGGCTGATTAGATAATCACAAGAATAAGTAGGTGTACTGGTGTATCTAATAAAGTGCTCAGTGAGTGTATATCACACATTCAATATCGGAAAAAGAGAAACGGCAGGGGAATTAAATACACAGACTAATTACCAATCAAGGAACAAGTGTGAATCATTAGAGGAAAAACAGGAAACTATCAGCAGTGACAATGACACAAGATCATTTCAAAATAAAAGTGTTGTGAACAAATCAACAAGACTGGATAAATCAAAGCTAATTGCAACCCTCAGCCATTTCTATGAAAAGTCCAGAGTTCATCCGAGACATTGCCAGAATTCAATATTGTCATTATTTTTATATCAAGGACGAATCTATGTCATGTACAGTTTCAAACAAAAATCTTCTTAGTCAATGATGAAAAAAGACGCTTTATCCTGGAAACACAAACTGCTGTGATTTGGTCCATTGATTCTGTGCTGAGAATTGTAAGGGATAATGTGAAAATGCTATTTGGCATCTTAATTGGTGTCAACAGCATTCACATTAATACATCTGAACACAAACACTGTCATAATACTGTAGTAATGAGCAAGCTTAATTGTAGGACATTTCAAATGAAAATACACATGCTCATGTTTAGCAAAGATTTTGGCTCATCTGATTTCTGTTTTCACTGAAAAGTTTGCCACATTATATTATCAAATGCAACATGTCTACTTTTTTTGCTGCCGAATAGTTGGATTTTTAGATAACCAAATAATGGTGTTGACATTAATTACTGCAATATTTTCATAAGCACATTCCAAGATAGTCAAATATTGGTATTTTTTGTAATCAATATGAACAACTGGCTATATATTTAATATTTGACAACCCAGTACCATTCAAATGTTCTGTTTTTGCATACGCTCACAAATGTTGTAATTGAGACGATAGAAGAAATCCTACTCTGGAAAATGGCACTTCAAAATAAAAGCCTGAAACAAAGATAAATGCTGTTTATTTATGACTAACGTGATGAAAAATGAATCTTAGACTAAAGTTGGATTTTAAATAATTTAGTTGTATAAGTTTTGAAGTTTTTAGCAGTGCACTGAGGTGATATGTTTTTTTATGATTGTCATTACAATCTCAACATATCATGAGATCAAATGTAAAAATAAACAACTTTATGATTGTATGAGACATGTCACAACAAAAGAATATCTACTTTTCATAATACTCTCAAAGTACAGTGAGAATATTTAATGCATTGTCCAAAAAGGTCTTTGTGCTCATGGTGAGCTCTGGAAGATTACGGCTCATTTCGGTCTCAACCAGAGAAGAGTGGTTTTAACAAATGTCATGATCCATTAACAGACACGCAGTAGATTACTAGAGATTTTTCGACTGTAGAGGGAAAATACAAAGGTCATGTAGTGTATATTTCAGAAGGATTAAGAGGTTACAGTCATATGTTCAGCCCAGCCAACATACAGCATGAAAAACAAACAAAGATACTTCATAAGATATGTGTAAAGTAAAAAATAAACAAACTATGATGTCTATTATACACCTGTTTCCCATTACACAGCAAAGTTTTAAATATTACATTTACAAAAACCTTGCAATACAAAAAGCATTTATCAAGGAAGTTATTTTTGTACAAAATGTTCTATTATTATGTTACATATATATTTTATATTTCTGTTATTTTTATAGTAAGAATATTATATTAAACTAAACTTTCAAGACCAACAAATGTATTATAAATACATACCATAGAGAAAAAACATTTTAAATAACGGATGTTTCTCCATTCTTGGGAAAATAGTATAGTGGTATACATTTTAGTATTTTAAAAAAGAAGTGTGACATTTATATGTTTTTAAAAGGTTAAGATGCTTCATACAAATGGTTTCTCTCTCTTATTTAGGAAGAATGGCAGACCAGATTAATCAAATGTAATTGTTTAAATAAATACATGATGAAATCTTTAAACTACAAAATCATTAAAATCACTGAGCATCCCTTGTATTTCATTTTAGCACTAGTTTGCATCCATTTTCATTTTAGCATTATCTTTGGGTTGATTTTTAATTTAAGCACAAGCGTAAGTGTTTATTTTAATTATTACTATTTATTTTCAGGGTTACGGTTATCGACATGTCACTGCAAAGTAAGACGTGCTCTTCTTCTTCCATAATGACCTCTCACAGAATCAACATTCTGTTGTGCATTTTCCTGTCGAACATACTTCTGAATGCTGTTAAAAATGCTCCACACACTTAAGCCAGTGTTACCATATTTATAGCATTTATTTTGGCCAAACTTTCCCTTTTCCCTTTTCAATACGTGTTCAAATTAAGTTAAGCAAAGAAGTCCAATGAATGGACTTTTGAAAGGTGGAGCCTGCTGTTGTTGAATGACATGCCAATAACTATAAACATGAAAATGAAAAAGAGTTAAAGGAATATTCCGGGTTCAATACAAGTTAAGTTCAATCGACAGCATTTGTGACATAATGTTGATTACCACAAACATTAATTTTGACTTGTCCCTCCTTTTTTTTAATAAAAGCACAAATCTGTGTTCCAGTGAGACACTTACAATGGAAGTCAATGGGGTCCATTTTGGAGGGTTTAAACAGAAATATGAAGTTTATAATTTTATAAAAGCACTTCCATTAATTCTTCTGTTAAAACTTGTGTATTATTTGAGCTGTAAAGTTGTTTCAATTGTCATTTTTACAGTCATTTCAGGGTTTTAGGGTTTGTTGAATCACATCATCATGGTAATGAAGTTGTTAAATTGAATATATCTTCACACAGATGTGGTTAGTAAGTGATTTTATCACACCACAATCGTGTTAACACACATATTGTTTATGTCTTGTGTCTATACTTTTGAAACAGTGAGTATTTATGGATTGACCCCATTGACTTCCATTGTAAGTGTCTCATTGGAACACACATTTGTGCTTTTTTTAAAGAAAAGGAGGGACGAGTCGAAATTAATTTTGTGGTAATCAACATTATTCTACAAATGCTGTCGATTGAGCTTAACTTGTATTGAACCTGGAATATTTCTTTAAATATTTAATTTTGAGTAATTTTACCCTCCATATACTGTATAACAGATTATTCTAATATTATATTTCCCAAGGTTAGCTGGGAAGACATATTTGTTACTATGGATTGCTTTAGATTTCTGTAAATGTCAGCGGTCATTAGTCATGAAATAACAATAAAAACACATAAATACAAAGAGTTCAAATATGGGCTCAAGAAGGCTGATCACTGAATGTTCTTACAGTTCTCGAGTACTGAGTCTGCTGGTTTAAAGCGGTTCTCCTCACTGGTCTAGAGGTTAGGAGTAGATGGACCAGTAGATAATATTAAAGAGTGTGTACGCACCAGGAAAGATCACTCGAGAGTATTTGTCTATAGCGTGAGTGTCTATCCAGATGTTGACGTAACCACGTGATGTTTTCACGTGACTCGTTCTTTGCGAATCGGCGAGTGTGAGCTGCGCTAACATCCTCTCCTGTCTCCCGCCGTTCTCAGGCATCCTATAAGTCCCGCTTGTGTTTGGATCCACATCATTGTAGCAGGACGTCATCATTATGTCCTCGTCAGGGTTTGCTATACCACACGTGCATGGCAACTGCAGCGTCAACACAACACAATAAACACATCTTACTGTACAAAGAAATTTCAATATCATATTTGTGCATGTGTGTTCTTTTCATAATTAACTGTACAATCATTCTTGAGAAGAATATAATTCTGAGTAATCGTACTTGATTTCTGAGTTTCCTCTCTCGGCGCTCCTGTACGGTGGTCAGGTAATTGACGGCGGCATACTCAATGACCGAGAGGAAGACGAAGACGAAGCTGACCCACAGGTAGATGTCCACAGCTTTGATGTAGGAGACTCTGGGCATGGATGCGTTCACTCCAGTGATGATGGTGGACATCGTCAGGACTGTTGTGATGCCTGTGAATGAGACAAATATTGCTGCAAAAGTCTCCAAAATCACGTCAAAACAAACAAAGTTCAAAGCACTGTTACAGTTGCACAACATACTGACAAATCATGACGAATGAAATGTTCTTTGTGCTGTGAAAACACACTGTAACATTTAGAACTAAGTGATCGGACAGTCATCCCATCCAGGCACAGTGAGATAAGGACTGGTGGTGAAGGGGGTGTATAGGGGTATATTGCCGACTTGCACAGCGACCTCATTATTGGCGCTCCCGTCTACAAGAGCAAAGTCCTCTTTGGTGATGCCACCCTATGTTCATAGTTCGCCTATGCCTAGAAATGTCCTGGTTACTTGCGTAACCTCCATTCCCTGATGGAGGGAACGAGACGTGCAGATGTAGTGACACTAGGGGTCACTCTTGGGAGCCCGAAACACCTCTGGTCTTTGATAAAATGCCAATGAAAATTGGCGAGTGGTATTTGCACGCCACTCCTCCGAACATACGGGTATAAAAGGAGCTGGTATGCAACCACTCATTCAGGTTTTATGCTGAGGAGCCGATACAAGGTCCGGCCATTTCAGCGGGTAGTTCAGCGTTGTGGCAGGAGGGACACAACGTCTCGTTCCCTCCATCAGGGAACGGAGGTTATGCAAGTAACCAGGACGTTCCCTATCTGTCACTCACTCAACGTTGTGTCGATGTAGTGACACTAGGGGTTCCTATACAAAATGCCGCAACTGGCTGAACTGTGTTACTTGAACTGGCAGTGTGTGACGGGCAGACCACTGTGTGCCTCATAGCCAGCGCACCAGGCCAACACGTAACCTCCCCCAACATAGTTATGAGTGTCGAACGGCCCTTTGGGGACAAGTTGACTACCCAAAAGATAGAGACAGACTAACCCCGTCGTGGCCTCTTTGCCCCTTCTTTTTTTCCACTCCCTAAAAAAGAAGGGGGATTATCAGACTGGGTCACCAGGTCTAGTTTGCTCTTTTCCCAGTTGACCCGAAGCCCTAATCGGCTGAGGTGCGAGAGCACTAAGTCCCTGTGTGCACACAACATGTCCCAAGAGTGAGCTAGGATTAGCCAATCATCGAGATAGTTGAGAATGCGAATGCCCACTTCCCTTAACGGGGCAAAGGCTGCCTCTGCGACCTTCATGAAGACGCGAGGGGACAAGGACAGGCCGAAAGGGAGGACCTTGTACTGATACGCCTGACCCTCGCACGCAAACTGCAGGAAGGGTCTGTGTCGAGGTAGAATCGAGACGTGAAAGTACGCGTCCTTCAGGTCTACCGCCGCAAACCAATCTTGATGCCGGACGCTCACCAGAATGTGTTTTTGCGTCAGCATCTTGAACGGGAGTCTGTGTAAAGCCCGGTTCAGTACTCGCAGGTCCAAGGTTGGCCGCAACCCACCGCCTTTTTTTGGTACGATGAAGTAGGGGTTGTAAAACCCCTTCTTCATCTCGGCCGGAGGGACAGGTTCTATCGCACCCTTCCGTAGGAGGGTAGCGATCTCCGCGTGCAAGGTAGCAGCATTTTCGTCCTTCACCAAGATGAAGTGGATACCGCTGAAGCTGGGCGGACGCCTGGCGAACTGAATCGTGTAGCTAAGTCGGACGGTCCGGACCAGCCATCATGACAGATTGGAAAGCACAGGAGCAGGATATGCCGGATAGCCTCCATCTGCTGCTTCACCGTCGAAAACTTCTGGGCAAAGTCCTCGACGGTGTCGCCGAATAGGCCAGTCTGGGAGATGGGGGCAGCAAGGAACCGTGTCTTGTCGGCCTCACCCATCTCGACCAGGTTGAGCCACAGGTGGCGCTCCTGGACCACTAATGTGGACATCGTCTGCCTGAGAGACCGCACCGTGATCTTCGTCGCTCAGAGAGCGAGGTCGGTCACCGAGCGCAGTTCGTTTGTTTATTCTTGACAAAACGTCACAAGCGTTGTTTCTGCTGTCTGTTAAACACAGTAAGACTCAATGAATCAAATAGCCACTAAGTAATATTTGTCATGACTCATTTTCTGCATTTCTGTAAAACATGAACATTATTCAGCAAAGTATGCACTCAACTTCACAGAAATGCTCTGTGGTATAAATCAATTCTGCAGATTAGCGTGTTGCTGTTTATAGTTTTATTGTTTGCCGAGATTATTCATGCTGCTGCTGTTGGTTTTGTTGTAACCTTCAGTAATTGGTCATTTGGTGATTGCTCAGCATCTTTACAGGTTCTAATGTGGTGCAAGTTTCCGGTAGAGTTTGCCGATACTCTCCGGGTTCTTTTAAATGTTTTTAGATGTTTTTGTTTTAGTGGCCTTTTGTATGAGTGACCTCAGGAAATCGAGTTTTATACTTCCCTTTTATTGACAATCTTATGGACTAGTGACTTTTAGTCTAACTGGATTACTTGAAAGGAAATGAACACTGCTGCACTCACCGATGGTCTTCACCGGGACTGTTACATGCAGTCTTAAATAGGCTGCTTGATTCCCTGTCCATCGTTCGACGTCCAGTGGGGCTGAAGCACGTGGACTTTGAATTCCAGTCGTGTTGGTGGATGCATTGAGGATGTTCTACCTTCTGTTGCCCATCTTGGCCTATTGGAGTTTTGCTGTTGGCCAGTTTCAGCGGAGAGCCCCCTGCTTGTTTGCAAGTTCATGCAGTCATCTTTCTTCTGATATGATTTTATTCTACTCACGTCTGGATTTACGGTGTTTGAATTCCTCAGACCGCCTGTCAGACAGAGTTTACAACTATTGCGCTGCTCTTGGAAATGCGTGTCGCCCCCGGTATGTCCATCGAGGGTCAAAACAACATACCTGCAGATTACCGGCTGATTCCCCTGACAACCACCACATACCGGCCATCTGGTCTTCACACCGTCGCCCTCCGACTAGTGAATGTGATGTGAAGCGAGGTGTCAATTTTGATAATCTCAGCTTGCTGAAACGCACATCTTTTATTTTACCACAAAACACGGATGTCGCCATTATTAAGATGGACCTCATTAATGCACGGTCAATATTGAACAAGTCTTATTCTGAATGACTTTTTTATATCATGATTATTGGACTTTTTATTCATCACTGAGACCTGGCTGAATCCTGGTGAACAAATGGCCCTGGGGGATCTAACGCCGTCAGGCTGTGACTTCTTAAATTCCCCACGGTCTTCAGGGCGAGGAGAAGGTGTTGCCACTGTTTTTAGAAACTCTTTTAAATGCATAACCCTACCTATGGACATGTATTCCAGTTTTGAGGTCCGACTATTAAAGATTGATGTCTTGGGTCCTGCTTTCTGTGCACAGACCTCCCAGATTTAATTAGGACTTCATCCAACAACTTCCGGAGTTTCTCTCTGGACTTGTGTCAAGTGGTGATAGACTTCTTGGGGATTTTAATATTCACGTATGCTGTCCATCAAATAACCTCTGGTAAATGAATTTATCTCCCTCAATGAGTCTTTAAATTTCGTACGACATGTCACTGGTCCTACTCACAATATGAGTCATACATTGAATCTTGTGTTATATAGTCTTTCTGTGTCCAACATAGAGGTCTTAGATATTGGCATTTCTGACCATTATTCAATAATGTTTGAATCTGTCTCTACGTGTCCTCTCCCTATTTTTTCTCAGCCCTTACGTCACTCCCAGTCCATTCACTCATCTACTGCCAATAATTTTTCAGAATTTTATCTAACTCATTTCACAGATGATGTCTTAGCTGGACTCGACACTGAATGATTGGTTGAAGCTTTTAAAAAATCTTGTACTTTTACACTTGATAATGTCATGACGTCACCCACACTCTCAGACAAGAGTGCAGAAAAGCAGAGCGCAAGTGGAACCGAGACAAGCTTCAGGTCTCTTATGACATTTTAAAGGTGTGTTTAACAAACTATCAGAGAGCTGTAAAGGAAACGAAAGCCAAGTTTTTCTCTACATTAATCTCTGATAATGCAAATCGATCAAAAGTTTTGTTCAAAACAATTGATTCTGTTTTTAAACCCAACTGGAAATGCTTTTCTGGATGCCACCCAAGAGAACTGTGACAAATTTTGAAACTTTTTATTTACAAAATTGGGCAGATTAAAGGTTCACAATTTGATCAACCACTAATTCCTTCCCTGTCCAGCTCCCTGACTCACTTTGAACCAGTTTCGTCAGCACAGCTAGCTGGATATTCTTTCTCCACACCTTCTTAAAGAAGTTTTCATGACTGTTTCATGAGTTTTCAGAAGATCAGTTCCAGTGTGACAGCTATAATTAACAGCTTATTAGCAAGTGGAGTTGTTCCAAGTAGTTTTAAACATGCAATTCTACATCCTTTGTTAAAAAAAAAAAAAAAAACTTTTTTGGATCTGGCAATACACAACAATTACAGACCAATCTCCAAGCTGCCTATTATTTCCATGATTTTGGAGAGAGTTCTAAATCTAATTACATTTAACATTTTAGATACGTTTCAGTCTGGTTTCAGACCCTTGCACAGCACTGAATCTGCATTGTTGAAGGTCAATAAAGATATTTTTCTCTCCATGGATTCAGGTTCACCTGTCGTCTTAGTTTTATTAGATCTCAGTGCCGTGTTCGACACTATTGACCATAATATTCTCCTCAATCGTCTTGAATGTATGGTTGGCATCCAGGGTATGGCCTTCCTGTGGTTTTCCTCCTATCTCAAAGAAATTTTTCTTCTACGTTGGCTCAGTTACAGTGTGGTGTCCCTCAAGGGTTGATTTTAGGACCCTTGTTTTTTTCACTGTATATGCTTCCTCTGAGCTCTATTTTTCAGAAGTACAGCACATCTTATCACTGTTATGCTGACGATTCCCAATTTCATTTCCCAGTGAGTGTAGACAAGAATTGTTCATCTGAGAATGCCCTAAATTGCTTCATAGATATTAAACATTGGCTGACAAACAATTTCTTACAATTAAATGAAAGCAAAACTGAAGTTCTGATTTTAGGTTCCTCCATGTCCTACTTACCTGGCCTGGTTGCCCAGTTAGGTCCTCTGTCGTCCAATGTACAAGATCATGTGAGGAGTCTTGGAGTGATTTTAGACTCCTCGTTACATTTCATTATCACTTTGGGTCAACTTCTGTTGTTTTTTAATGTGCTCTATAAATAAAGGTTGACTTGACTAATGAACTCCACAACTTGATTGTTGAATATACATCATAGAGAGGTGATGCATTTCTCAAAGAATATTTCAAGAAATAGAAACAGGGAATGTGTTTAATATCTCACCCAGTGGAACTCGAGCAGGAACGGCTCTGCGGTCAATCCAGAAGGACACCCAGGACAACATGACCATCAGTGTCGCAGGGAAATACGTCTGCAGCAGGAAGAAGAAGATGTGCCGACGCAGCGTGAAATGAATGTACAACCGATTATACCAGCCTGAAAAACAACAAAACATTTGAGTTCAAGTGCTGATGATGCTGTATAGTTTGCTTTAATGTTATGATTTTATGCAGTGGTTTGATGCAGGAGAAGTTCTCCACACACAGCAACATTTCACAAGACTTCACCAATAGCTGAGGAAGTTGATCTGTTTAACGACAGATGATGATAACTCATGGATGATACAAGAACTAAAAAAGTCTGAATGGAAACACCACGGTGCAAATAAAATCTCCAAAATGTGCATAGAAAACGTATATGCTCACTTGAGGTGGAGACATTTTTAATTAAATAATAAGACATGCACAGAAACTACAATAGAAACACATTCACCGAATGAAATTCCAAGAGGTGCATCAAAAAAGTCAAGTGATTGAATGATTCACTCATAACTGGACTAACCAGCGGAGTGATATCATCACGTAACATATCACATTTTATTCTGAAAGCTGTGCCCTGTGTCTTAACCAATTTTCTTGAGAGTGCTAATTCTAAGCTCAATTTTCGTGCCAGCATGAAGCGTAAGTGGCCGTGTGTGTGTATGTTTGCCCTATCTGTGGGTGTATGTGCACCAACTGGGGGTGTATTGTATATTAATGAAGTGGCAAAAAGAGCAATTTGCTAATTTCCTGAGATTTATGAATTTCTATTCTTCTAATTTATTGCACACAGTCCATTTACACTACCAACTTCTTATGAATGTGCTGTCTTTGTTTATATCGCTGGAGCTTGTGGGAATGGACTATTTAATAGGACACAGATGGTGCTGGAGAAGAACCTCAGAATTACATTGCACTTGATGCAGCCCATTAGCGCTTTGTGCGTGCAGTTTTGTCAAACCCACTTGCACCTAGACTTAGCACTTATGTGTACTAAAATACCAAAACTTCACGGCCATGCCAACTGACTTTGCACATATGATGTATCACATAGCGTTCTTAAAATAGGGCCCATTATGTAAATAGAAGAAGGTAAACATTGTTTTATTGACTTCCAGAGAAAGTGTCAATCAAAACATCACGTGGTGCTTTTGGAAGCAACACGTTTTCATCTGTGTTTGCGCAATGTTGACTTCTGTGAATGGCAGGAAATAAACAGCCAATATGAGTGCATCTCAATCTCTGTGCGTCCTAAGGGAGTTCTTGAACCAAAATTTAGAACAGAGCTAGGGTTCCCTATCTGTCACTCACTCGACGTTGGTGTCGATGTAGTGACACTAGGGGTCACTCTTGGGAGCCCGAGACACCTCTGGTCTTTGATAAAAGGCCAATGAAAATTGGCGAGTGGTATTTGCATGCCACTCCCCCGAACATACGGGTATAAAAGGAGCTGGTATGCAACCACTCATTCAGATTTTCTCTTCGGAGCCGAACGGTCATGCTCATTGAGCTGAATACTACTGTTCATTCACCTGCTGGATCTGACGGCGCATTTCAGCGGCTTCTCCCTCCTCTGCACTGGTGCACTGCAGAGAATGCCCCTGGGCGCTTCGGCAGAAAAACTAGAGAGTATATTTTCTGAAAGAGCATTTTTCCCCTCTAAAAGAGTATATATTTCTCTAAAAGAGCGCACACACGGAACGTCTTTTTAAAGACGCGTCTTTTTAAAGATGCTTTTCCGATTGTGTGTTATTCCTGGTTGTGCTCGTTATCTCTCGCCTTCTAACGGTCACGATCACTGTCTTTCGTGTCTGGGCACTGCTCACGCGGAGACAGCGTTTGTGGATGGTCACATTCTCATTGCGAGAATGTGTCCATGGCAACGTTGCGGTCGCGGCTCGCCTTCGTAAGGAAGCGAGCCACCCCAGAGGCTCCCGCCTCAGTCCTTTTACCCACGGGTTTGAGGCCAGCGCGGCTAGCACTGGGGGCGATTTGGGGACCCCAATGGGACCGCCTCCGCCGGGTATCCCCCCGCGGACTTCCCATTCCCCAGCACGCTCGTCTGCCCCGATCGGGCTTCCGGGTGAGTCCGCCGGCTCGTCTCACGGCGAGTTCGACCTCTTATTCGGAGCCCGCGAAAGTGATGAGCTCTCGAGCGCAGCATCGGAGAGCGGGCTCGTCCAGTCGGAAGCCTCGGCTGGGCTCCTCCCTTCGGGGTCGATCGCCCAGTCACAGGCTGACGCGGAGATGACGACATGCTTTCCCGGACAGCCGCGAGCGTCGGTTAGAGTGGATTTCACCGCTCTTCCCTGAACCCTCACGGCTCTGTGATTGGTTCCTGGGCTCGCGGTGCCGCTCAAAGCCACGCCCCGCCCCGTTCCTTTCTTCCCGGAAGTGCATGAAGAGCTGCCAAGGTCGCGGGAGGCACCTTTTACTGCCCGGTCCCGATCTTTTCAGCTTCCCCGCTCTCACTACCCTCGATGGTGGGGCGGCCAAGGGTTATTCGGCAATCCCCCGGTGGATAAAGGCGCTCGCGGTGCACCTATGCCCGCAGAGTGCCGCCACCTGGCGCGGGTGCCCAAAGCCCCCGTCCAAGGCCTGTAGGTTTACATCGTCTCTGACGGTCAAAGCCTACGGCGCTGCTGGACAAGCCGCCTCCGCCCTGCACGCCATGGCTCTCCTGCAAGTCCGCCAAGGCGCTAAAGGAACTGCACGAGGGTAGTTCCGCCCCGGGATTGATGCAGGAACTGCGCTCGGCGACCGACCTCGCTCTCCGAGCGACGGAGGTCACGGCGCGGTCTCCTGGGCGGACGATGGCCACACTAGTGGTCCAGGAGCGCCACCTTTGGCTCAACCTGGTCGAGATGGGTGAGGCCGACAGGACACGATTCCTTGCTGCCCCCATTTTCCAGGCGGGCCTATTCGGCGACACTGTCGAGGACTTTGCCCAGCAGTTCTCGATGGTAGAGCAGTAGATGGATGCTAGCCAGCTTGTCCTGCCCCGGCGTGGCTCAAGACCCCCGTTCTACTCATTGTCGAGGGCGTCCCCCTGCGGTGACTGCACCGGCTCCGCCACAGCCTGCCCCTCCGGCCCGGCCCCGGCGTGGAGCCCACCGCAGGAAGCCGACGCCACCCGCCTCACAGCCGGCACCGAAGAACCCACAGAGGTCTTCGAAGCGCCCCTGAGACGGGCGACCCAGGGACAACGAAACCCACTGCTCTGGAGCTGGTAAGCAGATCTTCTTTTTGTTACCTTTTGCATTTAATTGCGCTGCATGCCCAAGTGGCTGCAGTACTCAAGAGCTCCGCAAGAGTGGTTTCCTTGTTCCCTGGGTCACATATTCGGTGTGTACGGCTGGCATCACGACCACCGTCCACCACTCCATTTGGCAGGTTGGCGCTCCAGCGGCGGTCTCCCGCCCTGAGCGCCCAGCTGTGGCACAAATCCGCCCCCGATGTGACAGTCTCCACGGGTCATGAGGACAGGCCTCTTCCTCCCCCGTCCCAGGCTGTTCCGGGGGTGGTCACAAGGAGCCAGGTAAGTGCTTCGATGTCCTCGGACTCAGCACGGCCACGATGTGGTGTGGCACCTCAAGCTCCACCCCGCCGCGAGGCCCCACCCGCCGGTACATCCGATGACGTTGTCCCTTTGGTCCCCCTTGCGCGGAACTCGGGTGCATGGCTTGCGCTTTCCAGTCCGTCGCGAGGGCTGGTCCGGACCATCCGACTCGGCTGCACGATTCACTTCGCTGGGCATCCGCCCAGGTCCAGCGGTGTCCACTTCACCTTGGTGAAAGATGGAAACGCTGCTACTTTGCGCGGAGATCGCTACCCTCCTACGGAAGGACGCGATAGAACCTGTCCCTCCAGCCGAGATGAAGGGGTTTTACAGCCCCTACTTCATTGTACCAAAAAAAGGCGGTGGGTTGCGGCCAATCTTGGACCTGCGAGTACTGAACCAGGCCTTACACAGACTCCCGTTCAAGATGCTGACGCAAAGACGCATTCTAGCGAGCGTCCGGCATCAAGATTGGTTCACGGCGGTAGACCCGAAGGATGTGTACTTTCACGTCTCGATCCTTCCTCGACACAGACCCTTCCTGCGGTTTGCGTTCGAGGGTCAGGCGTATCGGTACAAGTCCTCCCTTTCGGCCTGTCCCTGTCTCCTCGCATCTTTACGAAGATCGCAGAGGCTGCCCTTGCCCCGTTAAGGGAGGTGGGCATTCGCATTCTCAACTATCTCGACGACTGGCTAATCCTAGCTCACTCTCGAGACGGGTTATGCGCACACAGGGACCTGGTGCTCTCACACCTCAGCCGACTAGGGCTTCGGGTCAGCTGGGAAAAGAGCAAGCTCCTCCCGGTTCAGAGCATCTCTTTTCTCGGTTTGGAGTTGGACTCAGTCTCCTTGACGGCGCACCTTACGAACGAGCACGCCCAGTCGGTGCTGGCCTGTTTGAAGGCGTTCAAACAGAAAACAGCGGTTCCACTGAAACATTTTCAGAGGCTCCTGGGGCATATGGCGTCCTCGGCGGTGGCCACCCCACTCGGGTTGATGCATATGAGGCCGCTTCAGCACTGGCTCCAGACTCGAGTCCCGAGACAGGCATGGCGCCACGGGACACACCGCGTGGCCATTACGTCGGTCTGTCACCATCTTTTCAGCCCTTGGACCGACCTCTCGTTTCCACGAGCAGGTGTTCCGCTAGAACTGGTCTCCAGGCGCGTCGTGGTCACGACAGACACCTCCAAAATGGGCTGGGGCGCTGTTGGCAATGGGCACGCAGCCGCCGGCCTCTAGACGGGTCCGCAGCTGCGTTGGCACATCAACTGCCTCGAGTTACTGGCAATTCTGCTCGCCCTGCGGAGGTTCCGGCCGTTGATCCAGGGCAAGCACGTGCTAGTTCGGACAGACAGCACGGCAGTGGTAGCATATGTCAACCGCCAAGGCGGTCTGCGCTCCCGCTGTATGTCATAACTCGCCCGCCGTCTCCTCCAACGGAGTTAGCAGCACCAAGTCGCTGCAAGCCACTCACATCCCAGGCAACCTCAACACTTCGGCGGACGCGCCGTAACAACAGGTTACCCTCAAGGGAGAGTGGAGACTCCACCTTCAGGTGGTCCAGCTGATTTGGAGTCGATTCAGTCAGGCACAGGTGCACCTGTTCACCTCCCAAGAATCCTCCCACTGCCCGCTCTGGTACGCCCTCACCGAGGCCTTCCTCGGCATAGACGCGCTGGCACACAGCTGGTCCCCTGGCATTCACAAATATGCGTTTTCCCCAGTGAGCCTGCTTGCACAGACCCTGTGCAAGGTCAGGGAGGACGAGGAGAAGGTCGTCCTGGTAAGCACCCTACTGGCCCGCCCAGACGTGGTGCTCGGACCTCATGCTCCTCGTGACAGCTCCCCCTGGGCAAATTCCCCTGAGAAAGGCCCTTCTTTCTCAGGGAAGGGGCACCATCCGGCACCCGCGCCCAGACCTCTGGAATCTCCATGTCTGGCCCCTGGACGGGTCGCGGAAGACCTAAGCTGTCTCCCACCTGCGGTGGTAGACACGTTCACCTAGGCTAGGGCTCCTTCTATGAGGCACCTGTATGCCTTTAAGTGGTGTCTGTTCGCTAAGTGGTGTTCTTCCCATCAGGAAGACCCCTAGAGGTGCGCAGTCAGATCAGTGCTTTCCTTCCTGCAAGAGAGGTTGGAAGGGAGGCTGTCCCCTTCCACCTTGAAGGTGTACGTTGCTGCCATAGCAGCACACCATGACGCAGTCGATGGTGAGTCCTTAGGGAAGCATGATCTGATCATCAGGTTCCTAAGAGGCGCCAGGAGGCTGAATCCCTCCAGGCCACGCCTTGTTCCCTCATCGGACCTCTGTAGTTTTTCAGGGTCTACAGAGAGCCCCCTTTGAGTTTTGCAGTCAGCCAGGCTTAAGGCACTCTCCTTGAAGACTGCCCTCCTGACTGCGCTCACTTCCATCAAGAGGGTAGGTGACCTGCAAGCGTTCTCTGTCAGCGAAACGTGCCTGGAGTTCGGTCCGGGCTATTCTCACGTGATCCTGAGACCCCCGACCGGGCATGTGCCCAAGGTTCCCACCACTCCTTTTAGAGACCAGGTGGTGAACCTGCAAGCGCTGCCCCAGGAGGAGGCAGACCTAGCCCTGTCGTTGCTGTGTCCGGTGCGCGCTTTACGCATCTATTTGGATCGCACGCAGAGCTTTAGAATCTCTGAGCAGCTCTTTGTCTGCTTTGGTGCACAGCGGAAAGGAAGCGCTGTCTCCAAGCAGAGGATCGCCCACTGGCTCATTGACGCCATAACTATGGCATGTCTCGCCCAAAACATGCCGCCCCCGGTAGGGCTACGAGCCCATTCTACCCGTGGTGTAGCGGCTTCTTGGGCCCTGGCCAGAGGTGCCTCTCTAACAGACATTGCAGAGCAGCGGGCTGGGCAACACCCAACACCTTTGCAAGGTTCTACAACCTCCGGGTGGAACCGGTTTGGTCCCAGGTAGTGGCACGCAACACAAGCGGATAAGCCCGGGATAGCCGGCTGGGTGTATCGCTTGCACATAGCGCCTTCCACCTCCTTTTGAGCTGAAGACGTGCGCTGTTAATTCCCAGTAGTGTTCACAAAAGTTGTTCCCTGGTTGACTTCCTCCGAGCCCTGTGGCAGTCGAGTTTTCGGAGAGACTCGCTGCCGGCCCAGTACACGCGCTAACTAAGAGCCCGGTTCTGGGGTAGGTGCTCCGCATGTGGCGGTTCCCTGTAAGGCTAACCCCATGCGATCTATATCTTCCGCTAGTTCGTTTCCCTACTGGCAAACTGCGTCTTCCTTGGGCAGAGCCCCTCAGTCTCCATGTTGTAGTAACTCCTCCCCCATTGGGTAGGATCTACCTTGAAGGCTCTCCACATGGTTGGAAAGACCATGTGATGTATTTTTCCACTTAAATATCCCCCCCTCTCTTGGGGCGAGGTGTGGTCTCCGCGGTGTCCTCCCCTTGGGAGGGACACCCCCCGACTAGACCTGGCGGCCCAGTCGGATAATCCCCCTTCTTTTTTAGGGAGTGGAAAAAGAGAAGGGGAAAGAGGCCATGACTGGGTTAAGCCTGTCTCTATCTCTGGGTAGTTGACTTGTCCCCAAAAAGGGCCGTTCGACACTCATAACTGTGTTGGGGGAGGTTACGTGTCGACCTGGTGTGCTGGCTATGAGGCACACAGCAAGTCTGCCCATCACACACCGCCAGTTCACGTAACACAGTTCAGCCTTGTGGCATTTT
Source organism: Myxocyprinus asiaticus (assembly GCF_019703515.2). Lineage (NCBI taxonomy): Eukaryota > Metazoa > Chordata > Actinopteri > Cypriniformes > Catostomidae > Myxocyprinus > Myxocyprinus asiaticus. The sequence continues at coordinate 457,956 of NC_059360.1, forward strand.
GTATAGGGACCCCTAGTGTCACTACATCGACACCAACGTCGAGTGAGTGACAGATAGGGAACGTCATGGTTACTGGTGTAACCTCCGTTCCCTGATGAAGGGAACGAGACGTTGGTCCCTCCTGCCACAACGCTGAACTACCCGCTGAAATGGCCGGACCTTATATCGGCTCCTCAGCGTAAAACCTGAATGAGTGGTTGCATACCAGCTCCTTTTATACCCGTATGTTCGGGGGAGTGGCATGCAAATACCACTCGCCAATTTTCATTGGCCTTTTATCAAAGACCAGAGGTGTCTCGGGCTCCCAAGAGTGACCCCTAGTGTCACTACATCGACACCAACGTCTCGTTCCCTCCATCAGGGAACGGAGGTTACACCAGTAACCATGACGTTAGTTGTATATTAAAGCTGCGTGTACATTCGTGAAATTATCCAGGCTTAATCAGATTTAATGTAAACACTGTCTGATAGCGATGCCTAGCCGAAAAAGAGCTTGCGTTTACTGACTGTGTGTGTGTGTGTGTGTGTGTGAGTGTGTGTGTGTGGGCAGGTTTAAGTGGTTTACGATGACCTTTTTTTAGGTTACAAACTGGTAATTACAAGGGTATTATGCTATAAATGTGGTTTATGAGGACATTTCTAGTGTCCCCATAATTCAGGATAGCCACACAATAAGGATAGCCACACCAACATGTGTGTGTGTGTGTGTGTGTGTGTGGGCGGGTTTGGCTGTGTGTGTGTGTGTATGTGTGTGTGTGTGTGTGGGCCGGTTTGGGTGTGTGTGTGTGCGTGTGTGTTTGTGCATGTGTGTGATACCTGTACTGCTGTAGAAAGCGAGTTTAGTCGTTGTGTGGAACTTCTGAATGAGAAACTGAGATAGGGAAATCCTGTCGTCTGTGTTCAGAGACTCGTTGCCTTTCTTCCAGTACAACATTAGATCATCATCAGTGTACGCATCTGTCAAAATAACACACATACACTGTACATAGAGTATGTCAATTAAATAAAACAAGTTTTTCATCACGGTGTAATTCTAATGAGGCACAAACAAAAGAACCTCATGCAGTTTATTTGTTCTCTTCAGTATGATCATATGCTCACATTGGTGTAAGTGAGAGTGAAATTAGTAAATGTGTGTGTGTGTGTATACATACAGCTCTCGATCTCTAATGAGCAGGTCTGTGTGTCCAGAGGAAATCGACTCAAGTCCATGTTACACATCGCTGTCACCGTCACTCTACACACAAACACATCATCAGAGATCCATGTTAGAATTCACATTCATGATTTTCACCATTGTGAGCTTTACATCATGGAAAATTTCATTTTTGTTGCTAGTATTATGTGTGAAAGGTGTTCACCTGAGACTGTAGAGAACATTTCCATCAGGATACACGCGTAACATCACATTATCTGTCGTTGTGTCGTGAATGAAAGATCTTTTGGAATGAACGAAAAACATGTCAGGAACCCAGATCTTCTTCACCAGTCTGCTGTCAAATGTCATGCTCTGATTATTGGTGCTCGGGAACGACAGACGCTCATCTTTCCAATAATGTCTCAAATACAGAGTCATGGTGAAATCCTGATGAGAAACATCTCATGGTAAACATACTGCAGGCAAGGGATTTAAAACATTTAAACCAATATAACCTTTGTCAAAAGAATAATCTTCTAAACATATTTCCATGTGGTAGTTTATAATGATAAGCTGGTTATTAAAGTGCTCGTTACTGGATCACTCACCATGTCAACCTCAGAGATAGTGTCTAGACTCTCGACCTGAACATCCACACCAACCGGTATAGGAGGTCCTGTTATTGAACAATCAAAGAGAAAATCAAATCTACAGTTCTCATTTGTGTTAACAATATTAGATTTAGGTTAACTTTCAAACATTAAAATAGTAAGCATCACATTATAAATTTGTATTTAAAATATGGTAAATGCTATTTGCACTAATGTAAATAGTTACATATACTGTACTATTATTTTATAACATATAATGTTGATAAAAATAACAAAATATAATTTATTTTATTTGTGTTTATTATTATTAAATTATAAATAAATTGAAAATGTGTATATTGCACTCATATATACTATATATACTGTATATATATATATATATATATATATATATATATATATATAATATATTATATTGAGAACTACTAAATGTATTAGATAAATTATAATTTAACATAAAATGAACATAGCATTAAAAGAAAATAGTGTTAAACACATCGAATGTCCCCCCTCATTATTATTATATTATTGTATTATTATTGTTGTTGTTATTATTAAGCAATAGTATTTCTGTAATAAAATCTTAACTCTAGGCGTTCCAGTTAAACCAAAGAGGTCTAAATCACTGAGCTTTTATTTTGACGGACAATTGTATGAAGAGTTCCTGTAGCAGAATTCACAACAGCTGTATAATGCGCTCCTCATTTTAACATCTTCTCCTCTGTGCACAAATACCAGGTGCCATGGGGTGTATTGTTTGTATTTTGTATATTAACTTTTAGCAGCTAAACATATTTGGAATTATGCAAAAGAAAAATTCAAGTGCATCTGGAGTGCTTTAAATCTGATACACACTCGGAGCACATCTTACTCTGAGCCCAAGATGGAGTTGTGGGGCACAGAACCGCTCAGAAAAAAATGAAAAGACCTTGTCGTGAGCCTCACGAGTGCTCTTTAAGCCCTATTGGACAGTAATTGTTTCTCAGGGAGATGTACGCATGGCTCCTCTGTGATAAAACTCTGAAAACTGTTCAGATGACAGTTAATTCACAGAGGAGGAGAGAGTTCTGTGATACTGCAAACTCTGAAATTTGCTTCTCACGTGGTCAGTTGCATGTAATATTTGTAATATTTACATCAGGGCTTGCACCATGTAGTCGACTAGTAGGTTAGTCTTCTTTCTACCATTCATTCGGTATCTCACTATGGGAACGCCTGAGGCGTGACCAATATCGGAAGCCAATGACACAACATCTGTCAAAAGATTTGACAGACCAATCGCGGCAGCGATCGGGGAGTCCTGCCTCCCCAATATAAACCGCAGCTACCTGCAGCTGCCTCATTCTCACTCCCTTCCCCGTGAAATTTTTTTGGAAATGGCTCTCAGCAGATGCAATTTTTTTTTATTTTTTTTTTGTGGATTACAGTTTAACAGTTCACAGATGGAGCCGCAAGGCAACGTCTGGACCCAGTATTTTTCTATGTGTTTGTTGAGTGGCTTTCTTTTTCTGTGTGCGAGAGTAAACTAATGCATTAAGGCAAGTTTTCTCCATCCCATTCTAGATTTTCAGAACCTCAACATTCAAAATGCTTACGCTCATTCTATTTGTCCCAGAGATGTCATCTAGCTTATAAATCAGAAGGGGGGTATCCACTCACACCAACTCCACATTCTGGAAGAGAGACTAATGGTGTGGAGCAGCACGAGCCTGCTGTCATTATATGTTACATATGTTCTGAGTGTAATGAACAGGGGAGCAGATTTGCTGTTCAGGGGGAATCCTCTGTATGGGAAATGGAGGCTTCATCCTCAAGTGGTGAGCCTCATATCACTGAGATTCAGGCAGGCTGCTGTAGATCTCTTCGCATCACACAAAGACTCTGTTTTTCTCCCTGGTTGGCGACGATGCACCATTGGGTGTTGATGCGCTAGCCCACTCTTGGTTGGACACGTTGCTGTATTCCTTCCGCTGAGCCTGATTGGGCCAAAGCTGCGGAGAGTGAGAGAGTTTGGCCATTCACTAATTCTAATGGCACCCAACTGGCCGGGGATGCTGTGGATGGCAGAGATGGCCCAGCTGCCTTACGACCAGCCCTGGCCTCTTCTAAATTTTGAGGCTAAATTTACATACCACTGGTTTGCCCCAGAAAGTGATTGAAATGATCCAGAGTGCGAGGGCAGCTTTGACACATTTGTTGTGTGATCTCAAATGGGGAGTGTTTGAACGATGGTGTGAAGATAGACACATTGTTTCATACTTATTTTCGTTGACGGGCATACTGTGTTTTCTGCAGGACCTTTTAGATTAGTACAGAGCCTTTTCTACGGTTAAAGACTATTTGGGTGCTATATCGTCATGACATGTAGTCATTGACTCTGGTACTATTTGGATCTCTCCATGGTCCTGAACTCATTGTCTCAACCTCCTTTTGAACCATTTGAGAGTGTTGCATTAAAGCTGCTCACTTTAAAGACAGCTTTGTTACTCACTCTCTCGAAAGCCAAGCGAGTGAGTGAATTACATGCTCTATCGATTCACTCTTCATGCATATTGTTTGCCCAAGGAGGTCTGAAGGTAACTCCTAGACCAAACCTGCCGTTTGTGCATAAGGTGAGCGACACATTGGTTTTGTGTCAGTCAATAGATTTATTGGCTGCCTCTTTCCTCAATAGAGGAAGAGTGATTTTATTGCCAGTGCACGGTTCGTGCTCTATGAATGTATGTGCAAAAGACAAGGGCTCGACGGCAGAGTAATCAGCTTTTATTTCATGAGCAGACTCACATAAGGGTAAACCTATATCTTGCCAGCACCTCTCTCATTGGGTGGTGGATGCGATTGTGCTTTGTTACAATAGTTCTAATCTGCAGCCTCCAGACGGGTCATGAGCCCACTCCACTAGGGTTATGGCTACATTCTGGGCCCTGTTCAAGGGCAATGGCTACACATTTCCTAGGTTTTATTGACTGGATGTCATAGAGCCTTCAGTGGCTCACTCTGTCCTTGAGGCAGGAATGCAGCGTACTGTACGCTAAGCACACCATATAACAATAGTGATGGGGGTTACAGGTGCATATTTCTATACTTCTGTTTCTGATCTCATCTCTTGGATGCCAAGACGCATGATCCAGTACAGAGGGGAGGTTCTGCGTCTCTCTGCCTGTTACGTCTGCTTCAGGCAGCATATCTGCAAAATGGGAGTTGTCTATATCCCATAGTGGGATACCAAACGAATGTTAGAAAAATAACTTTAGGTTACTCATGTAACCCCGGTTCACTGATAACATGAAATGAGATATCTCACATCACTGACCTCCTTGCAGTTTGAATGGAGAAGAGACATGCAGAGAATAAAGCAGCTGCAGGTAGCTGGGGTTTATATTGGGGAGGCGGGACTCCCCGAGCACTGCAGCGATTGGTCTGTCAATCTGTTGACAGATGTTGTATCATTGGCTTCCAATATCGGTCACGCCTAAGGCGTTCTCATAGTGAGATTGTCAGTGTTTTGGTCTTGTCATTCCTTATTTTGTACACTAGATGTCCCCATTGTGTTTTCCCAGTGTTTCCCACTCTTGTTATGGTCATTCATTTCACCTGTGCCTCGTTTCCTGTGATGTATTTAAGTTAGGTGTTTTTGTTCATTCTTCACTCAGTTTTTGAGTTCACTAGACCTGTTCTCTGGTGCTCCCTTGTTTCTGTGGATTACTGGCTGCTATTGTTGGATTTACTTTCTGTTCTCTGGATTTATTTTTTGGAATTCCTTTTTTGGACTGCTTATTTTGTTTTCAGTTTGGAATTACTTTTTGTTCCTTAGATTTATATTTTGGAATACCGTGTGGATTTTTGTTGCCCATGAACTTTATGCATTTATTGGATTTACTTTTTGGAATTGTTACTGAGTTCTGATTTGGATCATTAAAGACTTGTTTAGTTTTATCCCTGACTATCCTGTATTCTTTGCATCTGGGTCCACATCCCCTGTTTTTCCTGTGCTCCATCCCCACAACCTTGTCCCACTCCTGGTCCTGACTGAAAAACTGAGCCACTTCATGGACCCAGCAAAGAACCCCAGTGCTCAGGAGCTGGTCGGCATGGTAGCACGACTCTAGCCCAACATGAGTCCCTGATGGCTAGACATGATGGACTGTTGGCCGAGACAATGACTTCTCTCAAAGAGATTTTTCAAAGACTTCCTGAATCACCAAGACCATCCTCAGTTTCCGAGCATCAAAACATGCAGCCGTGTCTCAGTCCAGCGGCCGAACCTCATCTTCCACCTCCTCAGCACTTCTCTGGGGACCCGAGCGCCTGCCATGGCTTCCTGATCCAGTGTGCCCTGACCTTTGAGCACCAGCCCTCTTCGTTTCCCTCCGACCAATAGCATACATCATTACCTTGCTCTCGGGAAGAGCACTGTCCTGGGCTACTGCAGTTTGGGAGGCACACAGTCCCTTCTACGTAAGTTATGATGCTTTTGATGCTGAATTTCAGAAAGTAATCAATCATCCTCTCCATGGCTGAGAGGCATCAAAGAAACTCCTATCCATTCAGCAAGGGGACCGCACTGTAGCAGATTATGTCAACAAGTTCCGGACCATCGCTGTCTCCAGTGGCTGGAATGCGGAGGCTCTCATCATCTGCTTCCAGAACGGCCTCTCGTCAGCCATTCAGGATGAGCTTGCTACCCGGGAGACCCCAGACGATCTTGATACTCTCATCGACATGGCCATCCGGTTGGATAATTGTCTGAGAGAGAGAGATTGAAGTAGTAAGTCCACTGCCAGTCCTTTGACTCCAGTTACTCAACCGATCCATACATATCCCTGCTTCCAAGATGCCCAGGTAACTCCGGAGCCCATGCAACTAGGTCGCACTAGGATTTCACCTATGGAGCGTGATCGCCACATGAAGGAGCAATGCTGCCTTTACTGTGGCCAAACTGGACACTTCAGAGATTCATGCCCCGAGCTTTCGGGAAAAGCCCAGTCCTGCGCAGACAGGGGAGGTCTGCGATGGGAGTAACCCAACTCTCTCCCCCTGCTGAAGCTGGAATGTTCTTGCCTGTAACACTGTCCTGGGATAACCACCTCCCTCCAAGCCTGGGTGGACTCTGGGGTGGCTGGGAATTTCATGGATTCTCATCTAGCCCAGGAACTCCAAATTCCCTGTGAATCTATCCCTGTTCCTTTGACCGTCACTGCCCTGGATGAAAAACCTCTGGGCTGCGGAGAGGTTATTAGGCGTACTACTTCCTGCCATCTGTCCATTTACCAGCACAGGGAGGAGATATCATTTCATCTCATCAAGTCCCCTGACTTTCCCCTAGTCCTTGGTTACCCCTGGCTCCTTCACCATAACCCCCACATCGACTGGATTACTAGTTCAGTTTTGGAGTGGGGCCAAGCCTGCCAATCTACCTGTCTTATCTCGAATCCTCCCAAGCCAAATCCCAAGTCACAAGAGTTCCTTGATCTCTCAAGTTCCCCCGTGTATCACAACCTCCAAGATGTTTTCAGCAAATGTATTCTACCACACTTCCCCCGCACTGGCCCCATGACTGTGCTATTAACTTGTTACTCAGCTCTGTTCCCCCAGAGGCAGAATCTTTTCATTTTCCCCTCCTGAGTGGGCTGACATGGACAAGTATATCTCTGAATCCCTAGCATCTGGCTTCATCCGAGCCTCCAACTCACCTGCTGGAGCACGATTCTTCTGTGTATCAACTATCGAGGCCTTAACAAAATTACCGTCAAGAATCATTACCCCTTGCCTCTTATGGCCACGGCGTTCGAGTTACTTCAGGGAGCTTCCCTATTCTCCAAGCCGTATCTCCGTAATGCGTAACACCTAGTGCGCATCAGACAAGGGGACGAATGGAAGACAGCATTCAATACTCCCATAGGGCACTACGAGTATCAGGTCATGCCCTTCGGCCTCACCAATGCCCCAGCTGTCTTCCAGGCCTTTATCAATGATGTCCTCCAGGAATGGCTTAATCAGTTCATCTTTGTCTACCTGGATGACATCTTGATTTTCTCAAGTTCCCTTCATGAACACGGATCATGTTAGGAAGGTGCTTCATCGACTTCTGGACAATCACCTGTTTGTTAAACCAGAGAAGTGTGAATTCCATGTGACTAAGATCTAGTTCTTAGGATTCATAATAAGCCCAGGTAACATCGAGATGGAACCCAAGAAGGTACAGGCATTTGCAGAGTGGCCTACTCCCTCCTCAGTGAAGGACATGCAACGTTTCCTGGGGTACGCTAATTTCTATCAGAAGTTCGTAAGGAATTTCAGCACTGTGGCAGCTCCTCTCTCAGCCCTCACCAAGGGAAGAGTTTCCAAGTTTTCTTGGAACTCTGACGCTGAAAAGGCTTTTCAAGATCTCAAGCACTGCTTCACCTCAGCTCCTATTCTTGTTCTCCCTGAGCTCGAGAAGCCATTTGTGGTTGAGGTGGATGCCTCGGATATAGGAGTAGGAGCGGTTCTCTCTCAGAGGGGAACAGATGACAAATTACACCCATGTGCATTCCTGTCTCACCGACTGACACTTACCAAAATAAACTATGATGTCGGAGACAGGGAACTGTTAGTGGTTAAGTATGCCTTGGAAAAATGGATACACTGTCTCGAGGTGGCTCAACATCCGTATCTTGTCTTGACTGATCACAAAAACTTGGAATACATCCAGCAGGCAAAACGACTTAATCCTCGCCAAGCATGATGGTCTCTATACTTCAACCGTTTTCAGTTTACCCTCTCATACCAACCTGGGTCCAAGAACCTCAAGCCAGACACTCTGTCCTGAGTCGATTCACCCAATAACCGAGAAGATATAGTGGGCCCCATCATCCCAAGTTCTAAGATTGTGGCTCCAATCAGATGGGGAATCGAGAACATGGTTAGGTGGGCACTGATTCAAGATCCTGATCCCAGAGGAGGTCCACTGAACCGCCTGTTCATCCCCAGAGCGGTTCGCTCTCAAGTTATCCAGTGGGGACATAGTTCCCGCCTTACCTACCAGTATTCAACGTACTCTTGAGTTCCTGCAACTGAGATTCTGGTGGCCTATCATCAAGGAAGATGTACGGGAGTTTGAGGCAGCTTGTGTCTCATGCAACCAAGGCAAAGTTCCACACCAGTCACCTCAAGGCCTGCTCCATCCTCTCTCCATTTCACGACGGCCCTGGTCCCACCTGTCTATGGATTTCATCACTGGACTCCCGCCGTCCCGAGGTAACACTACCACCCTTGTTATAGTGGACAGATTCTCTAAAGCATGCCAGTTTATTCCACTGCCCAAGTTACCCTCCGCCAAAGAAACTGCTGAAATTGTAATTAACCAAGTCTTTCGAGTCTATAGTATTCCACAGGACATTGTTACTGATAGAGGACCCCAGTTTTCCTCTTGTTTCTGGCAGGCATTCTGTCAACTACTCGGGACGATGTTGAGTCTATACTCTGGGTTCCATCCCGAGTCCAACGGACAAACTGAGATGCTCAACCAAGACCTGGAGACCACCCTTAGGTGCATGGCTGCCCACAACCCCTCTTCCTGGGCATCTTTTGTCATGTGGGCTGAATACACACACAACACTCTGAGGTCCTCGGCGACCGGAATGTCTCCTTTTGAGTGCCAGTATGGGTTCTCGCCCCCACTGTTTCCAGACCAGGAGGAGGAGGAGGTGGGAGTTCCTTCTGCTCAGCACTTTATTCAACGTTGCCGTCAAACCTGGAGGAGGGCTCGTCTTAAGCTCCTCCAGAGCTCAGAGCAGTACCAACGCCAGGCCAACCGTCATCGATGCTCTGCTCCTCCCTTGCGACCCGGCCAGCGAGTCTGGCTCTCTACCAGAAATCTTCCCTTGAGAGTTGAGTCCCGCAAGCTGGCCCAGCGCTTAATTGGTCCCTTTAGGATAGCAAGGAGAGTAAACCCTGTGTCTTACCGCTTATATTTACCCAGATCACTCAAGATTAACCCCACGTTTCATGTATCTTTATTAAAACCTGTTATGTCTTCTCCCTTTGCTCCCGCAGTCAGACCTATGGGCTGGAGGAGCGCTCCTGGGTTCCTTCTCGAGACATCTTGAATCCAGAAATGATCAGACAATTCCACGCTCATCATCCAGATCATCCGGGAGGGAATGTCAGGAGACATTCCTGGGGGGGGGGGGGGGTCCTGTCAGTGTTTTGGTCTTGCCATTCCTTATTTTGTACACTAGATGTCTCCATTGTGTTTTCCCTGTGTTTCCCACTCTTGTTATGGTCATTCATTTCACCTGTGCCTCGTTTCCTGTGATGTAATTAAGTTCATTCTTCACTCAGTTTTTGAGTTCACTAGACCTGTTCTCTGGTGCTCCCTTGTCTCTGTGGATTACTGGCTGCTATTGTTGGATTTACTTCCTGTTCTCTGGATTTATTTTTTGGAATTCCTTTTTTGGACTGCTTATTTTGTTTTCAGTTTGGAATTATTTTTGTTTCTTGGATTTATATTTTGGAATACTATGTGGATTTTTGCTGCCCATGAACTTTATGCATTTATTGGATTTACTTTTTTGGAATTGCTACTGAGTTCTGATTTGGATCATTAAAGTCTTGTTTAGTTTTATCCCTGACTATCCTGTATTCTTTCCATCTGTGTCCACATCCCCTGTTTTCCCTGTGCTCAGTCCCCACAACCTTGTCCCACTCCTGGTCCTGACAGAGATACCTCGCTTCATGTTATCAGAAACCAGGGTTATGTGAGTAACCTAATGTTCTGTCAACACATCGCGGATAACATTTGGAGTGTAAATAGAGTGAACACAGTGCTCTCTCTCTCCCACAAACACACAAACACACACACACACACACATACAGGGATGTGGGAATTGTAGGTGATGCAGCACCCCCTGTTTTCAAAGGATTGTAAATGCAACACAATTTCTTATATTAAAAAATCAATACATTTTCAGTAAGGCATTTAAAATGTAACTTGTAAGTGAGCTTTAAATCTATGCTCTTAAATACAATTTTATGTCTTAAATCGTTTTCGTTTTACATTTCTGTTTTCTTTCTCGAAATGGGATTAGCCTAGCATATCTTTCCTCTTGATTGACGCACACACACAACACTTACTGTATGGCGCTGGTGCAGGGGGTAAACTGTAGCTAACTCTCACAAAAAGAGTCCAGAGTCTTATAATGTTCTTGTCAAAATGTTTTTGTCCATCCAAATCAAAATTTCCCAAACCCTGCCTTGACAATTCGGTTTACACCACCCCCTAGCAGGAGCACCGACATGATCAATAATTGGATTTGGACAACTGGATGTCCGACACATAGAGAATTAAATTCTAGACCATCTTGCACATTCTTTTCAGCGCAAAATAGTCTCTCAGGTTTCAAGCTGTCCATACAATGGTTTTACTGCCGACAAGACTACGGACATCAGCTAAGATGAGCAGTTCTCTTGTCACCTGTACTACGTTGTCCCGGCTCATTATTTGTGCATTTCTGCAACTATTCCCAAGATTTGGCACTGGAAGAACTCGCGTGTGAGGTATTTTTTTTTCTAGCTGACACACTACATTTTGATTCAGAACAGTCAGAACTAGCTGTCTAATTATATTCAGTCAAAAATTTAATATGTAATGTATAGTCAAATGTACTGGTGTATGTGCTCCATCTGTTGAAATAAGTGTTCTCGCCGATATGTTTGTTTGTTCTGCTTTGTGAAATTTTGAAGTGCTTTATATATGATTTCTTTATTGTAATTAAGATGTGCTGAATATGTGGTGACCCCCACACCCCAAAACATCTTCTGGTGCCCCTGCATACACACACACTACACAAGTGTGTAGGGAGAGAGAGAAGCCACACATACCACCTACAGTTACGAAAATGTGGAAATTATCAGGAAATAGACAGGTTAATGCAACCTCTTGTTTTCTCTTCTTCTTCTACTTAAGAGCCCCTTCTCACTGTGGTGGAGTGGCAACACAACTTTATTAATGTGAATATGTCCAACATTTCTGTGATACAAGCCTCCATTGTATTAAATATACAGTATATATGCACATCCGAAAAGGATTGCAAAATGACTTTTGGATCGATTCCTGCTTTTAAACTCAGAGATGTGGATTCGAACGGCAATAAAATTAGACTAGCCCCTGTAAATGCTAGAATTACTTCACGTCCCAGTGTTAAACAATTACCGTCTGAATAGGGCTTAGCACAATACAGACAGAACAGAGCTGTGCACAAACTTTGAACCAAGCAGCACATGCATATTATTTGTGTTTATTTAAATTAAATCGCAGCCCTTTGAGTCTTAATAATCGCACAAATTCATATAGCCATTTATATTTTATTTCAATTAATTTATTTCACTTTCAATTGTGCAGCCCCAGTAGTGACCCTGTCCTTTTATCTTTCACCTCAGTTTCTGTCAGAACCGGCTTGCTCATCGTCTTTGCAGGAGGGGTTGCTTGTAAGATGAGAGTTGCTCTGCAGCTTGCTTTATGACTGTTTTTGGAGCACAGCTCATACAGGACAATGGAATAGAATAATAAAGTGTGCTTTATTCATTATTTCACAGTGCCCAGTCTTTTGCATATCAGCACAATTTTCTTGGAGAGGCACTATAGATTCATGTAGAGTTTATCAAGAACTATAAAACCAACATTTGGTCCCAAACAAGTTAGCCCCTACTTTATTATAGCTTAATATAGGCAAACTTGTTACCCATTCTGGTGTAGTTATATATTTATTTTTATTATTTATACATTTTATTTAATTTTTGTTGAGTTTGCTTTTTGCTAGAATATAAAAAAACACATATAAAACAGGGTTTTATACTGTATTCAGAGATGTCCCAAATTAATAATAATAATAAAAAATACAAAAATACAAAATACAAAACCTCATATTAAACATAACCTTAAACAGCTTATATAGTATTTAGCTTGACCTTTAAAATTTTCCGAAGGTTAAGCACCTTCCTTGCTGAAAAAGAACAATAATTGGCTTATGAAATTTGTTACAAGTTTCAAGCCCTCTTTTGACACAGTTAATGGAAAATGCCAGACACTAGTGTACAAATATGTATAACAGTAACATACACTTGCATTTTCAGGAAGGTGTTTGCCCTTCTATCAGAGACATTAAAGAGTGAAATCTCCTGTTGCCTGCAAATGGGACATGAAAAAGACATTTTGTTTGAGTTTTGTCTGCCTCCATCAGTGTTTTGAGTTCTGTTAAAATATCTCCAGAGTGAATATTGTATTATGGGACTCTTTTAGAGGTTTTCAGTGAACAGACGGATTTAATGGCCATCAATATTTCTGCCCTATTTTAGCTCAGACACGAGCGCTCAAACGCAAGTGGGTCACAACCATTTAGAGCGCTGCAGTCACATCTGGACACATCTGTTTACCTTTTCTGTTTCATATACAACAACACACGACTCAGACAAGCCAAAGAGCTCATGAAATGACTGCTGACACCCACAGTTTAGGGTTCTATTTGTCTCTTAAATTTCAATGGTTTGATGCTCTCGACAGACAGATAATTCAGCACACAAACAAATTGTGGTCGACACACACTGTTTCTCCTCACTGCAAGTGAATCTGTATTTAATGTAGTCTGGGTGGTATTTTCATTGACCTTGTGTAGTTTAGTTGGTGGTTTTTGAGGTTGAGTTCATGTCACAACCTGACCATGTTGACATCTGTCTAATTTGATGAGCTTCTTCCAAGTGACTGATGAATTTTTACTGAAATACTGTAGAGTTTGATTGGACACACGACCTATGACAACAACAGAAGATACAGGAAGGGGATCTTTCTCCTCCATTTAAAAGATCTAATTATTTTCCTCTACTAACTATGCTTGATTGCATTGTAATTGTTTTTTTCCCTGCTGTCTCTAACCCACAACAGACCTATTCGAAGCTGCAACATATATTTAGGTCACAACCCACCAGTTGAGAACACAAACCATTACAATTTAAAAAGCATTCATAAATACGAAAAACATTTTGATGAGAAAATTATAATGTAATCTGTTACACCAAATCTCTCCAAAACTGAAGTGTGTGAAACATGGCACCATGAACACATTACACAAGTGTTTGTGTGATGTTTGTGTGCAGATATTGTATACCATCTGCTTACCTCCAAATGCTGGTCTCATTGTGAAATCATGATCGTCTATCCTCAACAGCTGCTCTGATTTGGTCATAGGAGATTTAGTCATGTCTGGGCTTCTTCTGAAGATTGGGCTAAAATGTAGATACAAACCAAACTAAATGATCAGAAAAAACTGGTGCAGCTAAAAGCTTTGAGATCCCAGTAAATGAGGAAATGTCTCACTTGCACACGCAGTCGGCCTATCTGAATGAATACAGTTGTTTTATCTTCAGAAGAAATAAAATGCATCTATAGCATCTACTGTACAACAAAAGCTAAATGAAACTCTTTCAAGTAATAATAAAAGATTGCAATATTGCAACCTGGTCTCATAGAATCAAGAACTATCCCTACATTTTTGCGAAATGATTTTTATGTGGCTCGTTGTAAGTATGGCGTCAGTTTCCTGGTGAAAAAGGCGCTAACAATGACTTTTATTCCCACAATTCACACGAAACTGCAGATTATCAGTTTATAAACACTTACTTTCACCCTGTTTCTCACACAGTGCTAACTTATGACATCTAAACACTTTTACTACTTGAGCCCAAAGTGTCTTAGAAGCACCACAAAATTACGTGGTTTTATTTTTCATCTCACATTTGCTTTTTCTGACACTATCAGTTAGGTTTAGGTTCAAGGTTTAGGGTAGGGAGGTCGGTTTTGTTGATTTAAAACTCGATAGAGCATTAACCTTAAAAACCTCATCTGTGTGGGAGATATTTAACTCGCTTTTAGCGCCACACAGTGGATATTTCACCTCGGAACTGCAGCAATATGTGTTATTAACCACACAATATCATTTTGCAAAACTGTTGCCACAGTCACAAGATTTTCATGAGATCAGGCAGAATTTTTCACTAAAATCCAGTATTATATATTAACACTATAAACTATTATTACGTTAATAAAGATGTTGTACCTGCCAGACTTGTGATTTGCTCCATCCACTCGTGTTGTTTCTCTGCGTAATCTGCACAACACAGAGAACTGTATTCAATTCTGTTTTATCAGCAGATCTAGACTAGTCACATTTTCTGTGTTGAAAAAATGTGAAATGGGAAAGCCTTCAGAATTCCTCAGAATGGATGCATGAATGAGAGTGCTGCAGTCTTATTGCTGAAAGCATCATCAAATTAGCCAAAATATTTAATAATAAACATGAACATTACAAAAATAATGAGTATTTTTGTCTTATTTTCCAGTAAAAATATCTCAACCTCCTTAAACCAAAAATTACTTGAGAAGCAGAATGATGTGAGATTTTAATTCTTGTTTTCAGAGAAAACAAACAAAATTTGGTGTTGTTTATGAAAACAAGAAAAAACTATTTGCCAGTGAGGTTAGAAAAATAAACTTGTTTTCCTTTTGACTCAATATTATTTTTCTTACCCCACTGGCAAATAGTTTTTTTTTCTTGTTATATACATGTCACAAAATTTTGTTAGATTTCTCTGAAAACAAGACTAAATATAGCTGCAAGCAGCAATGACGGGCCCAAGCACCATGGGTCAATTTCCACCCACTGGCTGTCAGAAAACAATACAAGATGGACACACGCATTTGGCATTTGACATTATTCTAAACAATTTTGAAGCAATTTGGGTAAATATAAGAGGACTATTTTAAAGTCTGTTTTGAGAGCCACACTTCCTGCTGCCAGGTGGTGGCGCTATGACCATGACCCAAAATAGTCACATCCATGTGATTAGCCCCCTAGACTAAACAAACATCTCAATTTGGTCTAAATCACACATTGCACACAGATGATAACAGACACTTCCTGTTTCCCATTTTTTGCCAATAATTTAATGCCTTGTCATGGCAACACCGTTCGATATATCAAAAATCTGTTAACAATTTAGCATCTTCAGTGTCTTGGAATAATGTTGTCTAAATGTGGTGACAGTCTCATGAATCCCCTAGGATTATTTAAAAGTTCAGAGACTGCAATAATCAAAAAATCCAAAATGGCCGACGTTCTGTTGGGCGGACCTAATGACTATAATAATGAAATTTGTCCGGCTTGATGAGAACTATATTTGTACCAGTTTGGTGACTGTAGGTGAAAATGGGGGTGCTACAGAGGCTGTCTTACACACCCATTTTAAAGAAGGTGCTACAGAGCCCCCCCCCCCCACTTGCCCATGTGTAAACTTTTGACCAGACCTAATGGCCAACGACACTGATGTGTGTGCAAAATTACATGACATTTTAAGCATGTCAAGTGCTTCAAAAACACCCTAATATAGGAAGAAAGGAATAATAAAAATGAATGTGCTGCCATGGCAACACTATTAAAGATATCAAATATTCCTTTACAAATTTACATCAGCAGTGTCTTGATATTATTCAAAAGAATTTTGAAGCAATTCATGTAAACACAAGAGGGTTATTTCAAAGTCTGTTAAAAGTGCTATACTTTCTGCTGCCAGTTGTGGGTGATATGACCGTGACCCATAATAGCGGAATAAATGTGATCAGCCCCCATTACCAAACAAACAGCTGAATTTTCATCAAAATCGTACAATGCACACAGAAGATATAAGGAACTTCATGTTACTTTTCCAGACATTTATTGCTTTGCCATGGTGACACCATTCAAAATATAAAAAAATCTGTTCGCAATATAGCACCTACAATGTCTTAGCATGATTTTGCACAAATTTGGTGCCAGTCACATGAATCCCCTAGGATAGCCTGTGGATGTCGGAAAAATTGGTCGACTTCCTGTTGGGCAGAACTAATCACTATAATTATGAAAGTTGTCCGGCTTGGTGAGAACTATATATGTACCAAGTTTGGTGACTGTACGTGAAAATGGGGGTGCTACAGAGGCCATCTTACATGGCCATTTTAAAGAAAGCTCTACAGACTAAACATACATCTCAATTTTGATCTAAATTCCACATTGCACATAGAAGATATGAGACACTTCCTGTTTCTCATTTTCACTAATAATTTAATGCATCACCATGGCAACACCGTTCAATATATAAAAAATCTGTTCATAATTTAGCATCTTCAATGTCTTGGCATAATGTGGTGACACTCTCATGAATCCCCAAGGAGTAGAAAAAGCTTTCATATATCTTTTTGTATTATTGTTCTGTGTGCTTGAAGTGGAAGAAAAAAAGTACAGGTACAAACATCACACCCTCAACTAACAGATAGATATTGATTAAATTTACTTTTTGAAAATAAAAACATACAATATAGGGTTATTGTTTATGAAATCTCAGGAAGAATATTTAGACCTGCTTAAGTCTATCTTTGACTATATAATCCCACATAAGAGAACAATGGCAATCTAATGTAGAACTCTCTTTTTACATAAAGTAATGTAGCCTAAAACTGAAAAAAGAGCATAATGTCTTATTATTATTATTATCCTCCCATTCAATGAGGGGACAATTAGCCTCTTCTTGTCCTGCACACATGAATTTGCACACAGGAGCCATATACTTGTGCAGATAATAAATAATCATAAGAAACGATGAACAAACTGATTTGATGATGTTCAGGATTGTGAATGCTGACACACACCTGTATACAACTAAACACTGTCAGGATTTATGCATAGGCAAGTTCAGTGACACTTCACATAAGTGTCTTTTTATGAGAACTACAGAAAAGAATTGAGAATAAAATGCCGATTTTCCTGTGTATTTTCTTTGAAGCTTTGGTTTTCATCACCGATTTATATTTTGTGAAAAAAGGTTGCACATATGAGCTGACATCACTTCTGTAACAGACATTTTTACAGGAACTGGACCATGGATAGCTTGACCACTGCCGATGCTATTGTTGTACATCTTGAGTGTTGTTAAACTCACCACTGAATTTTGCGCAGAGAGGGCTCGGATGTTTACCACAATGATTTTTTCAAAATCATTTGGAAGGTCAGATAAAAGTGATTGGCAGTCCTCATCGAATCACTGACTTACATTAAATAAAGACATTACATCATACTGGGAGACTCTGAGAAGTGGTGGTACACAAGAAAAACTGCCGGTGTTCTGACAATCTGTGCTTCCTGCTCAGGATGTGCTACCAGCAGTGAAAACAGTGATATGTAAAGCCTAATCTTGGGTAGCACATGTCGAGGCACAAGAGAACCTGTTGGTATGTACTACTACAGCATTAAAGGTGATAAAAACCTAGGTAGCACATCTTGCCAGCCATATAATACCTATCAGGATGTGCTACCAGCATAACTATCAGATAGTGTGATGGCCACAAGCGTATCACAAGCATGATCAGTGCGTGAGCAGAGTGTATTTTTTTTTGTCATCCATAATAACAGATTAGAGTATTCACATCAGAAGCATCAGCAGCGTGTCAGAGCGTAGAGTGAGCTGCAGTGCAGTGGGGGTTTCGGCTCCGAGTCTATTTTTGCTGCACCTCTGGTGCTCAATTAAAGTGACCATGCACTGTTGATGGATAAAATGAATGTGATTTGACACAAAAAAGTACACAATGCACAGAATAAGTACATATTAGTAGTCTAGTTTGTCTTTATATTGTATGAATTAGAGCACATCTGAAAAACAAATGGAAAGAAAAAAAGAAATTACAGGAGATTTAACAATTGAAACCAATTTAAAATGTTAAATATAGATCTTAATCACAAGTATGGTTTATAATTTAAAACTACAGTTAACTACAACTTATGAGCCTGAATATATGAGACCAAAAATATATGAGTCTTTTATGTACTATTAAACACAGAACAGGTCTATAGGCTTCAGCAATACCCAATCACAGCCAAGTTTGCTTTCATTTTTAAACACATGCACATGATAGAACGTGATGTCAGTAAATTCAGAACTTATCTCATCTGTGTTCAACAATGGATGATACTAGATTGATTGTGGAGGTGGAGAAGCACAAAGTGCTCTATTGTTTAAAACATACACTCTGACGCACTGATCACGCTTGTGATACGCTTGTTTACATTTTAGATGCAAATGTGGTCCTCCTCCTCATGTAAATAAGATTTCACAACTATCAAGTTTGTAATACTTATCAATGACCCACTACTGATAACCATTTTGTAAGTTATGGTCTTTATAAATACCCACCTTAGTAACAAAGAAATCACAGTATTTTTCTGTATAGAGCCGCTGTGGTGATGCTATAGAAACGCTTCCAGAGTGAAAGCCCTGTAGAGTCTGCAGTTGCAGTTACACTGTAGTTAAGCTGACGCTATGCTCACGTCTCGCTCAAGTTTGCAATGTGAAATGGGCGTGAGGCTAGCCCTACCCCAAACCCTAATGTGATTATAGCGTTGGTAGCACATCCTGATAGGTAGCATATATTTTGAGGACACCTGTACACTGTAGAGTAATTTATAGAAGTGCAGGTATTGTGTACCATCCCACTTCAAGCACAGATTGTTCTAAAATTCATATCAGGACATGGCCAGACAAGAGGCTTTGGTTGCCTTGTGTTTTTATGCCAATTCCTGCTGAGTTATTCAGATAATAGACCTTTTTCCCATTTGCTCCAAGACCAAATGTATTTATTTTTTTTAAATCCACTAATAAGAAGATGCCAAATTTACTGTCACTCTCTCAGCAGCTGTAATAGAAACCCCCTCGCAGCTGTGGTAATTTGTTTTTTAAAACTAATTCCAAGGTACTATAACAATAAACATAATGTTATAAATTTACACTCAATATTTAAAAAAAATTATCATATAAAACAATTGTGAAATTTACACTGATAAATAAGGAAGAAACGTGTCATCACAGTCAATGAAAAAGGTCTGGTGTGCAGATGTGGTCATTTGGGAATCATTCACCAATGGAGCTTGGCTGTCCTCTATTAGACATTTCTGGTACTGCGTCTGAATAAAAACTGCCACCAAAAGGTCACTTTTATATATTGACCTAAAATTTTGATCAGATCTGGGTTTGACATGTGGCTTTGATTTTCTTATATTTTTTCAATTTAGTTGATATTTTTAGTATATTTTATTTATATAAAAAAAATAAAAAGTTTGTGCAGTACATTTTCATTACAATATATTTAAACTTCTATAACTTTTTTTTTAATTTCACTTTAAAAACTGTTTTCACTTGCACAATAATCTGACAAGTGTCTTCTTTAAAAAAGAGACCAGGCTTACATTTGTACTCCCTAGAATTCATGAGTTACAACCATTTAAGTTTACACCCAAATATAGGAAGAAAGGAATAATAACAATTAATTTGTTGCCATGGAAACACTATTTAAGATATCAAATATCCCTTTACAATTTTACATCAGCAGTGTTTTGGCATTATTCTAAAGCAAGGGTCTTCAACAGGGGGTCACCACAGGGGGTCCGCAAATTATTGTTTGATCCACCATTGGCATTTGTAATAATCACTCACTCGCACACTAGCGACAGCGAGAGAGAGAGAGAGAGGAGTATGAAATTTAGTCTATCTACTGGTTGAAGTCCTTTGCAGCTGCATGCCAAATCTTAAAGTGTGACTAAGCACTAGTCAGCAAGAAGCGTGCAGCCAGGACAAACCCTTCACACGACCATTGCTCATCACGAGCCGGTCAATGCGTGACACACATCAGGTTCAGCAGAGCTGCAGTGGAGGGTCACGTGAGTAAAACGTGCTTAACGTGCTTTGCGTTGATCGAGCTGTGCGGTTGAGCAGATGACAGCGTTCCACACACACACACACACACACACACACACACACACACACACACACACACACACACACACACACACACACACACACATGTTGGATTTTCATGTTTTATGAGGACTCTCCATAGACATAATGGATTTTATACTGTAAAAACTTTATATTCTATCCCCTAATCCTCACAGAAAATATTCTGCATTTTTACATTTTCAAAAAACATCATTTAGTATGATTTATAAGCTGTTTTCCTCATGGGGACTGACTGATTGTCCCCACAACATCAAAAATTTCAGGTTTTACTATCCTTGTGGGGACATTTGGACCCAAAACGTAGGGAATACCTGGACACACACACACACACAAACACACACACACAAGATGGTGACTCTCAAATCAACATAATTAAAGGTGCACTCAGTCATTGTTTTCCTCATTACACATTTTTACTCAATGAAATCAACAGTAATTTTGAAATATATGTATAAAATTGATAACTCACATGAGATGAAGACTCCATTTTAGTAACCTTATAAAACTTGTTTTATTCTGCATGGACAGGTCTGTCTGTTTTTCTGTCTGTATGTTTTTTCTTTCTTTTTGGAGTAGGATTGGCACAGTGATTAACAAGGTCATTTCATGTCAAAAATGTTGCAGTCATCTGCTGTCCCTGCTGATAAGACCAGCTAAAACAAGCCTAAGCTGGTTGGCTGGTTTTAGCTGGTCGTCCAGCCTAGCCAGGCTGGTCAGTATGCTGGTTTCAGAGGGGGTTTAAACACTTTTTAGCCGGTCAGGCTGGGAGACCAGCTAGCCTCCCAGTTTAAACCAGCTTGGCCAGGGTGGGAGACTAGCTAAGACCAGCCTGATCAGCCTAGACCACCCTGATCAGCTAAGACCACCATGACCAGCTAAGACCAGCTTGACTAACTAAGACCACCCTGACAAGCTAAGATCAGCATGACCAGCCTGACCAGCTAAAAAAGTGTTCAAACTTCCTTTAAAACCAGCCTGACCAGCTATGACCAAGATGGGTGACCAGCTAAAACCAGCCAACCAGCTTATGCTGGTTTTAGCTGGTCTTTTCAGCAGGGCAGCATTTAATGATTTTTTCAATGGCTTTGCAATGTTAGCATCATGAAGTATGTACATACAATAATATGGTAGCCTACCATCTATGTTTCTATAGGCATAAAACGCAACACTCAGTTTTATACAACATGTAACGGGGGTCCAGGCTCCGTCTCTCTACCCACCAAGGGGTCATTGGCCTGAAAATGGTTGAAGACCCCTGTTCTAAAGAATTTTTAAGCATTTCATGTAAACACAAGAGGGCTATTTCAAAGTCTGTTAAAATTGCCTTACTTCCTGCTGCCAGTTGGTGGCGCTATGACCGTGACCCATAATAGCTGCATAAATGTGATCAGCCCCCATTACCAAACATACAGCTGAATTTTCATCAAAACCATACAATGCACACAGAAGATATAAGGAACTTCCTGTTTCACATTTTTGCCCTTAATTTATTACCTTGCCATGGCAACACCGTTTGATATATTAAAAATCCGTTCGCAATTTAGCATTTTCAATGTCCTGGCATAGGGTTGCCTAAATTTGGTGACAGTCACGTGAATCCCCTAGGTGGAGTACTCAAAAGTTCAGAGCCTGCAATTTTCAAAAAATGCACATTCAATCCAAAATGGCCGACTTCCTGTTGGGCAGAGCTAATGACTGTAATTTTGAAAGTTGTCCTTCTTGATGAGAGCAATATATGTAGCAAGTTTGGTGGCCATAGAAGAAACTGACCCCACCACTTTTGTCAAAAGGTGGCGCTACAGAGCTCCCCAGCCACGCCCATGTGTTAACTTTTGCCCAGGCCTAATGGCTGACAACTCTGATGTGTGTGCAAAATATCATGAAAAGTCAAGTATGCCAAGTACCTCAAAAACATGTGAATATACATAAAAAGGAATTATGACATTTAATGCATTGCTATGGCAACACTATTTAAGATATCAAGAACCCCTTCAGAATTTGTCTTGACATTATTAAAAACATTTATTTTGAAGCAATTCAGTAAACATAAGGAATAAGGAAATAAGGATATTTCAAAGTCTGTTAAAAGTGCCACATTTCCTTCTGCCAGTTAGTGGTGCTACGACCGTGACCCACAATAGCCACATCAATGTGATCAGCCCACAAGGCCAAACATAAGGCTCAATTTTGACGTAAATCACACAATGCACACAGAAGATATGAGACACTTCCTGTTTCACATTTATTGACGTTAATTTATCGCGTCGCAATGGCAACACCATTTGATATATCAAAAATCTGTTCACAATGTAGCATCATCAAATTCTTGGCATGTAGTTGCCCATATTTGGTACCTGTAACATGAAATACCTAGGAGGAGTATTTCAAATTCCAGAGCATGCATTTTTCAAACAATCCAAAATGGCCAACTTCCTGTTGGGCGGAGCTTATGACTGTCAGAGTGAAAGTTGTCCGGCTTGATGAGATCTATATGTGTACAACATTTGGTGATGGTTGCTCAAAATGGATGTGCTACAGAGCCCACCAAACATGCCGATCTTCTAGGTGGCGCTACAGACTTCTAGCTCCGCACTTTCAGTGCTTAGGCCCTAATAATAGAGGTGGGTAGTAACACACTACATTTACTCCATTACATTTACTTGAGTAACTTTTTGAAGAAAAAAAAAGTACTTTTTGAGTAGGTTTAAAAGTCGGTACTGTTTACTCTCACTCAAGTAAATTTCTAATGAAAATTTTACATTTACTTCTTTACAATGGGCGGCGTTCCTGTCGTTACATTACTGGGTTTAATTTTAGTTAATGTGTAATTTATTAAGAGATTATTGAATGGGACTTTTATGAGAGCAGAAATTCACACAGCTGCGCGTGCTGACACAGACTTTCACTCAAGTCATCAATGCTGCAGCATCAAACTCTTCAAAGCGAAACACTTTCTTCGCTCCACACAGTGAAATAAAGAATAGTTTCGTCATGCAATGCCTTCATTTAACACCAAGACAAGCAGATATTTCAAGATTAAAGTCTCAGCTTCAACTTAAGGCAGCACGTCGAGGTAAGTTTTGGCTCTAATGCTAACACAGGTTTTTCTGTGTGATGTGATGGTCATTTTCAGGGTGATAATGTAACTGGGCTCTTATGAGATCAGTTGATCAGTTTTTAAGTGTACATTTTTAAATCAGTGCAGCAATATATGAGCGCGCTTTGTCCCGCGTCCCACATGTCATGAGCAGTATTTATGCATTTTCTGGAACTAATGCAGCTACTTTGGGTGGATTAACTGTATAAATCCATGTAAACATCCAAGTTAAGTTTAAATGCCTTTTGCTCTGCTGTTCACGTGATTGACAACTGGAGCGTGAACAGACAGCATTTCTGCGAGTGCACAGAGAGTTGCGTGGGGCGCGCATGTGAGAGATCTTCTTCTTTTTCTTTTGGTTTGATTGGTGGTTGGCAAACCAGCTTGCAGGTGCATTATGCCACCTACCGGACTGGAGTGTGGAACAGTAGATTAGCAGGAAAAGAGAGGGAAAAAAAAATATTAGCCCTGTTTCCTACAGATACTCAATTAGGTAACTGTAAATTCCCCATGATGCCTCTCCCAGGAGGTTTCCTATAATGACATTTAGCTTAACTTTCTTTAATACTGATATTAGTTATTTCCTTTCCTCCTCATATCCCCTACATTCCAGCAGCATGTGCTGAACAGATTCAGGGTGACCACTGTATGCACATCTACCAGTTGGGTGTTTACCTATTTTATGAAGTGTCTGATTAAGTCCAGTATGTCCAATCTTGAGATGGGTAATGACTGCCTCTTCCTTTCGGTTCCTGCCTAGCCTCCTTCCCAAACCAACATGATTCTGTATATTATAGAGATGTCTGCCTGTATTGTTTATGTCCCAGTACTTTTGCCATATTTTCCCCACTTGACTCTTAATAATTGTTTTGCCCTCAGCTTTACTCAGCAGAATTTTCATGTTTACTATTTGCAGTTTGAGTGATTGCTTGGCTAGTCTGTCAACAACCTCACTTCCTTCTACTCCTATATGAGCAGGAACCCAAGCAAAGCAAACTGTCAGACCCTTATTGTGTAGTTTATATATTAAATGATGAATTTCAAATAGAAGATCTTGTCTGCATAATTTCACAGATCTAATGCTTGTGAGTGCTGCCAACTATCAGACGCAATTAGAGCATTATTTTGTAATTACAAATTTTTATTGATTCAAAGAAAATAACACAACAGAGAAAAAACAAAATATACACACCGAATCAACATTTAACTTTTAACCTCATTAATGTCCCTCCCCAAACATCAACCCCACCCTACCCCTGTGGTCACATAAAATAAAACACACTCACACACAAACAATAAAATAAAAAATAAATGAATAAATAAAAAATAAAATATATAATAAACATGCATAATTAAACTAAACATCTCTCTCCTCATCCCTTCCCCTAGAGTCCCCCAAAACTGCCAAATATCTACCCCAATTCTTGAAAAACAAGTCCTCCAGCCCCAGCCTTCCATCTCTCATCTTCTCAAAAGCCACCACCCTCCCCATCTCCACACACCACTCCGGAAATGGTGGCGCTCCGTCTGACTTCCAACCGCTTAAAATAATTTGTCTGCCAATCATCATGCCAGTCTGAACCCAATTTTTTATATATTTGTCCCCCGAATTTATAACTTCTCCATCGCCCAAAATACAAAATCTGGGGCAAAGTAAAATTTGAGTGCCCAGAATGTCACACAAATAATTCTGAACCTTTAACCAAAAATCCTGGATCTTAACACATCCCCAAAAAACATGGATTGAATCTCCAACTTCTGATTGGCATCGCCAGCAGGTGGGTGTGTCTTTAAGACCAAGCCTATATAATCTAGAGGGGGTCCAATACAATCTTTGTAAAAACTTAAATTGCAGAAGGCGAACCTTTGCATCTCTAGATGCAGACTTGACATTTTTCAGAATCTTAGTCCACACTCCATCCTCCAATACCAAGTTCAAATCTTTCTCCCATAATCTCTTGATAGAAGTTACAGCTCCATCCCCCAGACTAAGAATCAGCAGGGAGTAATACATTGATGCGTCATGACCTTTTCCAAATGCAGTAATCACCTCTCCCAAAGTATCTGCCATTTAAGGGGGGGGTGTGCTACTCCCAAAAACAGTACAGAGCATGTGGCACAGCTGTAAATACCTATAAAACTGAGATCTGGGAATCCCAAAATGATGACCCAAATTCTCAAAAGATCTCAACACTCCACTCTCATACAGGTCACAGAGTGTAGCAACCACCCTTACAATCCACTCTGACCAACAGAAAGGGGACTTGTTGATACATAATTTTGGGTTAAGCCATATGCTCGAGGCAACATTTAATAAATGTCCGAATTGAATACTCTGGCCACTCTTGTCCAAATCATGTGCAAATGTGAGATAACGGGGTGTAACTTAACTTCTCCGGTTAGTTTGACAGAAATGCTTTGCAATGGCGAAATATGGGCAAGAACTTGATGTTCAATAGAAAACCAGGGAGGGGTTCTTTCAGGTGGGAGCGACCAGTGAGCCAGTTGCCTGAGACTGAACGCATAATAATAAAACAAAATCTTAGGTAGGCCTAGCCCACCTTTGTCTATCGGCCTATGTAATTTGTTGAAATGTAGTCTGGGACGTTTACCATACCTCCCACCACCACCCCTGGAAAATCATCCTCCTGCTAATGGTTCCAGGGCAAGACAGAACAATAATGGGGAAAGAGGGCAACCCTGCCAAGTGCCCCTATCCAGAGTAAAATAATCTGAAATGAATCCATTTGTTTATACCGCTGCTACAGGGGGTCTATAAAGTAACTTAATCCGTCCAATAAAAGTACTCCCGAACCCATTAATTTCCAAAATCTTAAAAAGATAATCCCATTATACCATATCAAATGCCTTTTCAGCATCAAGTGAGATGACAGCGACTGGAGACTGATCATTCATTACTGACCACATGATATTAATGAAACGCCTAATGTTATCAGAAGAGCTACGGCCCCGAATAAACCCCACCTGATCTATATGTATAAGAGATGTCATAACTTTACTTAATCGGTTAGCCAAAATTTTTGACAACATTTTTACATCTAGCTGGATCAGGGAAATTGGACGGTAACATTTACACTTGTTTGGATCTTTGTCCTTTTTAAGAATCAAACTGATCCGGGCTTGTGTCATGGTTGGCGGAAGCTTTCCATTCTTTAATGATTGTGTAGAAACTTCTAACAAAAGTCTGGCCCCGGAGCCTTGCCTGTAGGTAGGGCCTTAATTACCTCATCAATCTCCTCCAAGTTTATCTCAGAATCAAGAGAGTTTTTTTGCTCAGTCATCAATTTAGGAAGTTCTAATGGTTCCACAAAGTTTATAATATCCTCATCAGTAGATGAAGATGTGGAACTATAGAGATCAAGATAGAATTCTTTAAAAGCATTATTAATATCAATGGCCGAGGTAAAATTTCACCTCCAGCAGATTTCACTGAGGGAATGGTAGAAAAAGACTCTCTCTGTTTTATATATCTAGCCAAAAGCTTCCCTGCTTTGTCCCCCGACTCAAAGTATGACTGTCTTACCCTGAATAACCAAAACTCCACTTTCCGTGACAAAATAGTGTTATATCTGTATTTCAATCGTGTCAATTCTCTGAGGCCATCAGATGACATTCGGCGCTTCAGCTCTGCCTCTGCACTTTTAATATTCCCTTCCAATTCCACTAGTTCTCGTGCTTTGGATTTTTGATGAATGAGGCATACTGTATGATCAGACCCCTAAGAACAGCCTTAAGTGCCTCCCAAGCCACGCCCACAGAGGATACTGAGGACCAGTTGGTCTCCATATAGACATTGATTTCAGTCTTTAACATTTGTTGGAAATCAGGATTTTGCAAAAGGGATACATTAAAGCGGCAACTATATGATTTCATTTTCTCCATATGTGGCAACACCTCTAAACTCACCAAGGCATGATCTGAGACTAAAATGTTTCCAATTGAGCAATCAACAACAGATGAAATTAGGGATTTATATATATATATATATATATATATATATATATATATATATATATATATATATATATATATATAAACTATTCTAGAAAAAATCTTATGAACTGATGAAAAAAATTGATAATCCCTACCAGGTCAAAAGTCTCCAAATATCTGTAAGACCAAGATTTTTACACATCCTATGAAGCATCAATGTTGCTCTAGGGGGCTTACACACTTTTGCTTCACTATGATCAAGGACTGAGTCCATCAAAAGATTAAAGTCTCCTCCCAATATTATATCACGAGGGGTGCCAGCGGCTTGCAACATCCCTTCAAGATCTATAAAAAAGCCCTGATCATCAGCGTTAGGTGCGTAAATATTAGCCAAAATCAACCTTTGCCCCTGAATTTCTCCTAAAACAATAATGACTCTTCCTATTTTATCTTTAATCTGTTTGAGACATTTGAATTGTAGATGTTTACTTATCAGTGTAATAACTCCCCTACTCTTACTTGAGCCAGCACTAAAGAAAACATGTCCACCCCATATCTTCCCAAAGTTTTCAGCTTCCTGCAGAGAAAGGTGCGTTTCTTAAAGAAACACTATATCATATTTCTTACGTTTAAGAAATGAAATAACCTTCTGTCTTCTTATGGGGTGCCCCAACCCATTCACATTCCATGTGGAGAGAGATAACCCACTTATACTAACATTTGACATTTTGATATAATAAAAATAAATAAATTGTGTGTCAAAAACAAGATTACACAGACCACATTCCCCATTAGTGCAACAATCAAACCCTGAAATTCCCCCCGAACAAAACAAAACAGAAAAAAGAAAAACGCGCACATCAACCCCGCGCATGACAGTGCCAACCGGCGTCAATCCCTCTAAACTCAGAAGGTCCATGCATGCATACAAGAGTCCCCGTGACCACCCTGCCATCAGACTGCTCAAGTCTGGTGCCTCTACACAAACCCTGTGAGGCACAATTACACAACAGAAAGTATTTTGTAAAACAGACCTCAGCCAAGAGGCAGAACAATCACAAAAAACATGTAGATTTATTCACAGAACTATCTTGAAGGTGTGTTCCTCCACAAAACAAATTCCAGCTGATATAAAGCCATTCAGTTTCCTCGGACAGACAGACAATTGTTCAGTGAGCTGGCCATTATGAGTACAGCAGATGACGTAATCATTCTAATGTCCCGCAAAATTACTCCACAGAAACAAACACAAACTCCAGCAAGCAGGAGGCACAAGCACAAAGAGCGAACAGATTCATCCACAACTGTCCCAAAGGAGCATTACTCCACAAAACAAGCTCCAACCGCTAGGCGGAATCAACACAAAAAGAGACAAAACAGGCATCCCGGTTCATTGGATGATCAAGTGTGTATTGAGCGAGTCAAATTCACTCAGAGGCCGCATAAAAA
Source organism: Myxocyprinus asiaticus (assembly GCF_019703515.2). NCBI lineage: Eukaryota > Metazoa > Chordata > Actinopteri > Cypriniformes > Catostomidae > Myxocyprinus > Myxocyprinus asiaticus. The sequence continues at coordinate 487,057 of NC_059360.1, forward strand.
ATAAATAATAATAAAAAATACACCATGACTTACTCAGTCCATCAACTTTATAAAAGATATCCTTTATGTGAGCATATAGATATTTTGCGGTCATCCATAGTGTCCATTCTCAATCTGGCCGGGAATTTCAGTGTAAAAACAATCTTCCGTCAATGCAAAAGTTTCTTGAAGGAAGTGTCATCGTAAAAAGAAACAAAAAATGGCGGCCAGCTTCCTCAGACAATCGAATCACTGAACAGCGAGTCAGTCCACTAATATAAGAAACTTCAAATGGCTTACTCCAGTGTATTTATGAAGGAGAGTGCCTGTTTTGGACATGTAAATACTTTGCGATCATCCTTCATTTCTATTCTCAGTTTGGCCGGAAACATCAGTGCAAAAGTGATCCTCTGTTGATGCAAAAGTTTCCTACACTCCTGTCGAATTCGCAAAGTCCAGGAACAAGAAAATATTGTGATTCTTCCAAGAAAGCCCTCCCTTGCTCCTCGCCTCGCGCAGCACGAGATCTTCATCGGATGATCTCAGAAATCTGGCCAGAATTTATCGGGGCCTGTCTCCCTCAACAGATCCACGAGCCGGGACCCCGTGAGCTCGCTCGACCTCCAGCCCATGGCCCGCCATGTCGAGCAGACTCGGGAAGAGCTCGTCCAGGAATTTCACCATATCTCTGCCCTCTTCACGCTCAGGAATTCCTTCGGGTCATATTTTCAAGATATTCCAGTTTTTCCAAAATGTGTTGCAAGTCTGTTTTGAACGTGGGTGGATTAGCAGATAATTCCCTTTCCGAAGACTCCAGATAATCGATTCTTTTTCAACTTCTTTCATTCTTGTGACCAACTCAGAGAATTTTGTTTCCATCGTCGTAACCGATCAAGGTATTACAGCGAGATCCTCCAAGTCAGCAACAACCTTCGTCAGCATCACCGAGATGTTGGACAGTTGACACTGGATTTCATCTCCCGACGTGATTTCCAAATTGAGTCCCCGGCTCGGAGTCCCGTCAGAGGCCTCAGCTTGAACACGGAAGTGTCTTTTAATGTCTCCAGAGTCTGAGGACTTTTACTTCTTTGCCATGTTTACCTCAGAGAGCAAATATGTAATTGGGTGTATCGAATCTCACTGGATTATAATATGAAAATAATTTAAAAACTAGCAAAGTGCACAGAGCTCGTGATTCACATGTCTGCTTCTCGCATGGCATCACGTTTCCCCCAATTAGAGCCTTATTAATGTTGTTTTCTTCTAACCAATGCAAAGCTATTAAAATAGCTACAAGCTCAGCAACATATACTGATAGATATTCTGTAGTTCTTTCATTAATTGCTACCTCGTACTGTGGGATGAAAACTGTCGCTCCTGTATGTCCAGTCTCTGGGTCTTTTGAGCCATCTGTAAATAATATCAGCTTATCTACAAAGTGCTGTTCAATGTAATTTTGTGCTACCCTCCCAGCAGGTACCTGTTTGGATTTATTCCTCAGTTGTTGCTGTATATTTAAATCTATTGATGGCATCACAAATAACCATGGAGGAATAACTGAAGATGGAACTGTCGGACTGTATTGTATGTTACACAAACCTTCATTTTCTGCTTTTATATTTCCTATCAATCCAAAGCTTCTAAAATTGGTTTTATTGTTCTCCCAACAGTCCTCCAGGATGTTCTTTGTAAGGTGTGAGCTATTATGCCCCTTCAGATAAATCCAGTATGCTGGCATAAGTTTCACTCTTGCAAAGAGTGAACTTGTATAGCAGCTACTGGAGATGTTTTAAATGCTCCACTGCATATTCGTAGTCTTTGTGCCTGCTCTACATCCAGCTTTCTGGATGTAGAGCAGGTGACTTTAAGGTGACTTTCTGCTGCTGACATATAGGCTATACACCCATAGTCTAATGTAGCTCTCATAAGGGCCTGGTATATATTCAACAATGATGCTCTGGTTGCTCCCCAGTCTTGTCTTGACAGGCATCTTAATAGATTGTTGAAATTTTTACACTTGTCCTTTACTTTATCAATGTGGTGCTTCCAGGTCAGCTTTTCATCTAACAATACCCCAAGAAATCTGATCACATTGACCTGTTCAAGTGTTTGGCCATATAATTTCAAGAATACTGCCTTATGGCATCTAGAAAAACAGATCACTTGCGTCTTTGCTATAGATAACTTAAAAGCCCATTTATTGGCCCACTGTTCCAACATCTCAATTGCAGTCTGCATTTTCTTCTCGATATATTTTAGATTCCGCCCCCTTATCCATAAAGCCCCGTCATCTGCATACAGCGATTTCCCTATACTTTTATCAGCTTGCTCAAAAATATCATTAATCATGATGTTAAATAGCACTGGACTGCAAACACTGCCCTGTGGGGTTCCATTCTCTACTTGATATACTTTTGAGGATTCTGTACCTACCCTTACCTCTATTGTCCTGCCAAATAGGAAGTCCAGCACCCAAACTTACTTAATTTGATAAGCAGTCCTTCCTTCCATAACATATCATACTGCTACCACTATTTCCTTATTTGTTTGGGCTTTCCTAATTTCAGACTCTAGGCTTATGATAGGGTCCATTGTATTTCTACCTTTGCGAAAACCACTTTGAAAAGGAGAAAAAAGGTCTCTACTCTCTAGAAAATATGTTACTCTCTCAGTTACCATTCTCTCCATAGTTTTCCCTAATTGTGATGTAAGTGCTATTGGTCTATAGTTTGAGGGGTCTGATTGGTCTTTCCCAGGTTTCAAAATTGGCACTATGATCGACTGTTTCCATGCCACTGGAATTTTCCCTGTGTCCCAAACTTTATTAAACAACTTTAATACTGTGCGTGAGAGATGTGTGGGCGCAAGGTAATAGTATGGCGAAGACAGTGGCTGTATCCGAAATCATTCACTCATTCACTATTTCCTATATAGTGAATGGCAGTGAGTGCACTATATCTCAGCAGGGAGTGAAAGAAATGAGTGAGTGAATTCGGATACTGATGTATACACAAGTGTCGGAGCTCTGGAGCTATCGCAGAAACAACGTTACATATGAACTTTTGTAATACTTGGGCCTTACTTGTTATTCTTATAAAATAATATATTAATACAATAAATCTTCATTCTGTTTGTCATTTTTATTATATATGTTAATATAAAGAGTAAACACATTTGATCAAATAAAGAGTACATTTTAAAAATGTATCTGCATGTTTTGCCTCTCTATATATTATTATGTTATTTTAATCAAGTAATGATTTGTCAAAAAGTAATTTAATACATTCAGCATGAAATAAAACATTGTAGGAGTGAAGGAGCAGTAAACTCCCAGCTCGTACGTCTTCCCCATGGTGGATTGTGGATAATTAATTGTTGTCAAGTGTACATCAAATGTACACTCAAAATTAGAGTGCATTGTGGGTAAGAATAAGTTAACAAAAGTAGGGAACAAGTGGCTCACTCAGAATTCAGACACTCCTAGGCAGACACTTGAAATAGTGCACTATATAGTGGATAGGGGACGGTTTCAGACACAGCGAGTGTTCCATGACCGGATGGATTTAGAGAGCGGCGGTATTGCTGTACAGATCTAATTATCTAAATTCTTTTGATATTGAAAACTGAAACTACACTGAAATAAGAATCCATGCAGGACTTTAAATCTATGAAATAGCTAAAGTAGGCATTAATAAAGCATGATCTTGCTTTGATTTATATTTCAGCATTATATATAATGTCCTTGTGGGACATTTTCACGTTTTCACCGTAATAATTACTAGAAATGTTTCCAAACCTCTCTTCTTATTGACAAATTCATCCAGATCTGACAAGAGCCCTTAAAGGGATAGTTCACCCAAAAATTACAATTCTCATTATTTACTCTCTCTCATGCCATCCCAGATGTGTATAACTATCTTTCATCTGCTGAACTCATGAAGATTTTTAGAAGAATTTCTCAGCTCTGTAGGTCCATGCAATGCAAGTGAATGGTGGCAACATTTTAAAGCTAATCAAAATCACATAAGTCAGCATAAAAGTAATCCATAAGATTCTAGTGGTTAAATCAGTATCTTCCGAAGTGATATGATAGGTGTGGATGAGAAACAGATCACTTTCACATTCTTCTTCTTGTGTTTTTGTTGATTCACATTCATCTCTGCATATCACCCCCTGCTGGGCAGGGAGAAGAATGTCTAGCAAAAAATGACAAATGTTGATCTGTTTCTCACCCACAACTGTTATATATCGCTTCTTAAGATATGGATTTAACTACTGGAGTCTTATGGATTACTTTTATGCTGCCTTTATGTGATTTTTGGAGCATCAACATTTTGGCCTTCAGAGCTGAAATATTCTTCTAAAAATCTTAATTTGTGTTCTTCAGAAGAAAGAAAGTCATACACATCTGGGATGGCATGAGGGTGAGTAAATAATAAGAGAATTTTCATTTTTGGGTGAACTATCCTTTAAAGTGATAGCTCAGCCATAATTTAATATTCTGTCATCATTTCCCAACCCTCATGTTGTTCCAAACCCATGTGACCTTCTGTATTCTGTGGAACACAAATATGTTAGACAGAATGTTAGGGACTGACAGTCTCGGTCACCATTCACTTTAAAAATATGGAGAAAAAAACACATTCACTGAAAGTAAATGGTGACAAGGGCAAACAATCTGTCTAAAATCTCCTTATTGTGTTGCATGGAAGAAAGAAAGTCATATGGGTTTGGAACAACATGATGGTGAATGATGACAGAATTTCCATTAATAATAATAATTCTGTAATACATGTTTAATGTCTATTTTGTAGTGGAATATAGGGAAGTTAACGTATATTATGTCATTTGTGAAAGTAACGAGTTACTCACTACTTGAGTACTTTTTTAATTGGATACTTTCTTACTCTTACTCAAGTAATTATTTATGTTAGTACTTTTACTTCTACTTGAGTAATTATTATTTATTTGTTTATTTATTTTTTAAGTAATTGTACATTTAATTGAGTACAGTTTTTGGCTACTCTACCCACCTCTGCCTAATAATAATAATCCTCAGAAGAAAAATAGGGCCTCTGCACTTTCAGTGCCTGGGCCCTAAATATCTCATATCATTCTTATTTTCAAGTTATTATTCTAGTTTTATGGATGTTTCAATATTTTTTACCGGAAAAGAAGACAAAAATACTCTATAAGAAAATTCTTTTCTTGCACTGTTAATAAAAATGTTGCTGATGTGATAACTGAAGGTCACCAGCAGTTTATTTTATTCTTGTTATTGTGTGCAGTCATTTCTAGTTTAATTTCTAAATATGGATTATACCAAAAAGGATGTATCTTTAATTCTACATCACATGAGTATGTAAGATGATGTCCATCACAGCGGAGGAATTCTTCAACACCCAACATGGATTTGTAGATGGACAGAAGACGTGTAGTCATGATGTTGTTGCTCTGCAGCTGGTTAATAATCCGCTCAACAGAAATCCTCTCGACTGCACAAAACAAAACCAGCGCTCTAATTTGACACAAGCTCAGCATTCACTCTGTCACAAATGTGTTTTACACTGCTGTTTTTATTGGCAGGAAATGGTGCAGGTGACTTCATCTTTCAGTAGGGAAACTAAATGTGCAATAAGATACAATTGCTCTCCAAAGTATTTGGCAAATGTCTCCTTTTTAACATGTTTGAGTGAAATCTGCTATTGGTTTAAAATGATGAAAGGAAACTACTATAAGCATCAGTGGTGTTCAGTGATGTCCACTGTGTCAGTTAGAAAGAAAGCTGTGTGAGTTTAAAGGGTTTACAGTGACTGAACTAGATGATCATTGCTGATAAGAAACTCCAGCAAATCACATCAACCATATGCTGTCTGATTATCACATCTTAAGGGATGAAGCTTTTCAAGTGCATTCTGGAAACATTTAAGTCAAGAAGGGTGAAACTGCAGCTTTACACACTCATACACAATCCTCCATTACACACACTGGCAGAACTTTAAGCATTTAACAAAGAAAATCAGAAAAACACGCTGAAATTTAGATCCTACGCATCTGGTCTTTATGGTCAGAATCTATAGTCTTTTTTTAAAGAAAGTTACATCATTGTTGAGCAGAGAATTCTTCATAAATGTTTGACTCTTTCAATTTCATGATTATCATAATTGTTAGTGCATTTTCTATATTATATACAAAAGTCTGAGAGAAGTAGTGAAAATTCGTGTATTTTCAATTCTATTCTAATTTAATGCAAATGTTTTCATTACACATATTATCAGCGTAAAAAACTGAATATAAATGCATTGGAGCTGACATGAACAAAACCTGATGTTATCCAGCGCATGATCAGTTTACTTATATTTGATTATTTACCTAGAAATAGAGCAAAATCTGAAATATGTCATTCATTTTATTCAAATTTTTAAGACTTATATGCAGAATGTAAAGGGGGGGGGGGGGGTTTGGGGGGGGGGGCAGATGTGGTCTCTGGATATCCGAGAGTCAGGAATCAGTTTGAGAGGAAATACACTTTCAAAACATATGTGGGGCCTCTACTCTCTTCTAACTCAAGTCACATAACTGAACCCAGAAATCATAATTTTCATCAGTCAGAGGCAGTTTGCATTGCATTATTACCTGCTTTGTTTGTAGCTCTCCAGTTTGTGACCTCGTTTATGAGAGGCTCTTCCTGCAGTGCCCATCAGACAGACGCACATGAACACAAACACAGTCTCCAGCTGCATGCTGCTCATAGTCCTTCAGCTCTCAGACACACACCTCCACACATCAGCCTGCGCACATCCTCTGTTCAGAGAGAACACACAGTCGCCCTGCAAATATCCCACCCAGCTTTAATCTGCACACTGGGAAAAGCAATTTTGACTAAAGCCATAAATCCTGAGCGTCAGATGGCACATATTTGATCTGTCCAGTGCTTGCGATGCGCCTCCCCAAAGCAATTCTCCTAATGATGCTGCGCTCTGCATCGGCCTGCTGAGGTCAGTGCTGCGCAGACAGACAGACAGACAGACAGATGTGGCCCTTCCGGCTGTCTGTCTCAGTCAATCTGCACACATCTGTTAGGACTGTGTCTAAAAATACTTCCTGCAATGGTTTCCCATGCATGTATGTAGAATTTGCTCTATAGTCCCAAATTAAACACACTGTATTACATTCATGGAAGGATATTTTAGCCTTGTGCTTCAGATTCAGATTTACAGTCAATGACAGATTGTGGCTGATTCTGTACACTCATATATATATATATATATATATATATATATATATATATATATATATATATATATATATATTATTATTATTATTATTTAATTTGTTGTCAATCTTATCACTACATTTGAACTTTGGCCTTGTCACATTCTTGAACAAGACTGGTATAGAATCATTTCCTAACAAACTATTACTCTCAGTCCATTACATTTTTAATCTCAATTAATCGCAGATTCTGAAAGTGCTAAAAGTTGACTGTATACAGTATGTACTTCTTTTCCTATTAAAATGCATTTATTTCTCTCTTAGGAAAGAAAAGAAAACAAGAGTGAAAGACCTCTGTTCAGTTGGGAAAGGAGGAAGCTGGAGCCGGATGCTCATTCAACAAACTTTAATCCAAACACAACATCAAACTAAACACACAGCAACATAAACACACACAGCTTCAAGATGTCTCTCTCTCTCTGCGTCTCTCTCTCGACTGCAGCTCTGCTCTCGGCTTTATCCCCCGCCTACTCACAGCGTCATCACTCACAGCTGGGCGAGATCATTCGCCCCAGGTGCACACTTCTGCTTCGCTCCATCCTCGCTCTGCCCCACCCAGCCTGCCACATTCCCCCATCGCCTGATTCAGGCCGGGGACCCATCTGGCCTGTACTTACTCCCCTCCCACTCTGGAGAGGAACCGCGGTCCTTCCAGTCAACCCAGTGCCGGATGGTTTTCCCTGCCTCCGGTACTCAGGCACCACTCTAAGGGAAGGGGAGGGCAGGGAAGCGAGAGAAGGAGAGAGCACGAGAGGGAGGGAGAAAGAGGGAGAGAAAGAGAGAGAGAGAGAGAGAGAGACAGACAGCATTCTTCTTCGGCTCCCGCAAACATGCGCCCACCTGGTCCTCAGCCACTCCTCCGCCCCCTGGCAGACAGCAGCGTTTCCTCTGCCTCGTGGCGGATGACAACGGCTCCTCCGCCCCCTGGTGGACGGCAGCGGTTCCTCCGCCTTGTGGCGGACAGCAACATCTCCTCTGCCATCTGGCGGACGCAACACACACACAGTTTCAATGTGTCTCTTTCTCTCTACGTCTCTCTCTTGACTGCAGCTCTGCTCCCTGCTTTATCCCCCGCCTACTCACGCCATCATCACTCACAGCTGCCCCAAGTGCACACCTCAGCCTTGCTCCTCTCCATCCTCGCTCAGGCCCGCCCGGCCTGCTACAAAAACATTTAACAATAATGCTTTATTAACATTTTCCAAACAAAGCCTTCCACAGTATAAGGACAGAAATGCACTAAAATGTTTCCCAAAGCCCTAGTAGGGTGTCAGTGCACCACTCAGCATCAGTGGCACTCTACTTATAATACTATTGCTTCTGTTATATGTATAACAGAAATAGTTAAGAGTAGTGTGGTAGTATGCCATTCCGAAAATGACCAACGTCTTGTTCTGCTTTTAGTGCTGGCACTGCCCATGTAATGATATGTCATAGGAATTGTCCGGAGAGGCAACAGGGTCAAAACACAGCCGTAAACATGTCTTGAACATTGGAGAGGACCAAACCATAAGAGGAGGGGTCAGAGGTGCTGAGGTCACAAATGTAATGGTCCTTTTTGGTACTTAAAAAGTGTGCTGAATGAAATAACTTTTGGAATAAAGGCTCTAAATGTGATAATATTTGGGTTTAAAATATACACTGTTATTTTAAAGTTCATTCAGTACATTCAACTAACATATAATGACATAAATAACAGGCAATGTTCACACATATTATTTGGCACAAACTAGATTTGTGCAGTACCCAAAAAAGAAATCAGCCTGAAATATACAATATGGCAAGAACTGAGAAATATATGCATTGTAAAAGAGAAATAAATTAGATTAATTGTTGAAATATAATTTATACTATACAGCCTAGATCGTTGGGTGGCAAATTCAGTAATCATTTTCAGATTTACTCACTTTACCCACTCAGGGAGGCCTTTTATCTTATTATGTACAGATACAATGAATAATATAGAAAAAAAAAATAACAGCATACAGTTTGGAATAACATAAGGGTGAGTAAATGACAGATTTTTCCATTTGTAGGTGAACTACTCCTTTAACTGATGGCTCCGTTTTGAGCACAGGCCTGACAGGGACATACCCCAAATAAAATGGACCCTTTTCACACATCCGCATTCATGAAAGCAGTTGTCATAGTTGGATAAACTTGAATGGCGGTGAATTAAGGACCACAGCAAATTTTAATTTTTGCTTACCTGTTTGCTCCAACAGCAAAAGAAAAAATAAACAATTACGCTTTCACAACTTTGCAAAAGAAGATAAAAATACAGAGCACTGGATAACAGCCGTAAGAAGAGAGAAACAGACCAAATGTTCTGTCACTCCCTCAGCAGCTGTGTTAGAAGCCTCATCGCAGCTCTCGTAACTGATTTCTTTAAAATGGATTCCAGGGTAATATAATACAAAGTACAATGTTATAATTTAACACTAAATATCTTTAAAATTGGAAATATAAAAAAGTTCATGAACCCTGGTCTCTTTTGAAAGAAGACACTTAGGAGGAGATTGTTGTTTAAACTTCAGAATTAAAGTCATAAAGAAAATAGTTATTTATTTGCAAATAATATTTTCATTAAAAATATATGACACTGTCCTTGCTACAAGCTAAAAAAAAAAAAAAACAATGGAGCCAATACATTCACTCTTTGTCTTATGCCTGATATGCTGAAATCTGCTCCGTTCATGGGCATAGAATACAGGTTAGGTAAGTGGTGTGTAAACAGGGCCATATTTAGTCCTGATTGGCTCATTTTCTGACCAGTAATAATCACTTGCACTGAGTGTGGTCAATCATGTTTTTGGGCTTGCTGGTGCTGAACCACAGCACAATAATTGTGACCAACCATTATTACAGCAGTCAAAAGTCTACTGTTTCAAGCAGATCTCTACATCAGCGGTGTCAAACACATGGCCAGTGGAAAAATCCAAAAAGGTTGTGTGCTCCCCAATAGTTCTTATTAAAGCAGCAAGTTGATTCAGGATTTTATTAGCTGGAGAAGAACATGGTCTGTGCATGCGCTCGCCATGAGTACACCAAGGTTTAACAAAATAATAATAATCTGGCCCGCTAAATTAGTTTGATACCCCTTATCTACATAATGGAGTTAATTAACAGAGGTTCGGGAGGAGCATGTTAATTTTAATCTGACAAATCACAGCCAACGAGCAGGAGTATATAAGCCGCTGCTTACCTGCTTCCTGTGACAACTCTCCTGACAAGTGGGTCCCACCCTTAAGCCAGCAAGATGTCTGAACTGGATCTCTTTCCCTCTGACGAGGAACTCTTCAACACTCCCATCAATGCTTCATCGCAGCCATCCGATCCTGGCAAAGACACTTCTCCATCCAACGGCGTTATCGATCTGGCTGCTCCAAGCCGAGGATGCAGAGCTTCTCGCTCAGCAATCCGCACTCCAAGATGTAGGAATCAGCCCTCTCCTCCGCCGTCCAGATCACTCAGATATTTAACCTCTGCCAACCACCCAACTATACCTGTCATTTCAAAATGTACAGTTAATAAACTTCACCAAGCTCTAGCCGCTTCTAACATCCACACTTTTCGCAGGCTAAGCAAAATCCAATTATATGATTTATATGTCTCTTCCCAACATGACGTTCCTTCTACCTCTAAAACCCCTGAAAACGTGATAGACGAATCTTACCTTCTACCAGTTCCTCTAGACACGACGCTCCAGCTCACAAACACCCTGACCACTCACAACCCTCCGGGGTTTCAGGTACAGGCCATTTCTCCCTCACCAAACTTCCATCCTGTAAAAGGCCTTCAGCCAGCGTGGTGTTGGCATCAGGCCAAGTGCCTAGCAAGCCTTTCTCTCCCATTCCAGCCTCTGCTCACTTCACTCCCAACCACCGGGCACTCTAACACAGGAGTCTGCCTGCCGCTACCACTCGGAGTATCACCAACCTCAGAGGCTCTAAATCCTTCTCCTCAACCAACCTTCTCCAGCTCTCTCCCCCTAACGCTAACGACAAATGCTCCAGCCCAATGTTTACCTTTTCCAGCTCCTCCCCCCTTACTCTATCCTGCCTTCGGAGCCACCCCAGGCATGAGGATGCCTCCGCCTTCAAAGCCGGCTCTGCCCCCACTCCTTCTCAACCAGCCCGCCCTCCTACTTTCACCCTCCATACAGCTATGCCTCTAGCTATTCCCCCAAATGCAGCAGCCATGGAACCTCCGCAAGTGTCCAATAATCTCCGGACCCAGATTTTGTCAGGTGCAGATATAGACCTTTCTGCTATCCTCTCTCTCTACCCCACCAACGAGCTGCAATGCCTTTTAGATTGCGGCGACTTTTCAGTAACGCTAGAAAACAAAAAAAATCGTACGCTCTCCTTGGCAGAATTCTGTATTTCGTTCAGCCGTTATACAGAAGTTATTTGCTCTGTGTTTCCACACAGACGACGTGAACTAAATGATTACATGGCAATCATTGCAGAGCTCTCTCTCTCTCTTTCTACACCTACCATAAAATGTTCTCTGCCAAATGCGCTGTTCGAGTCATGCAGTGGAACTAGTGTCAATACTGGGGAGCCCTCGACTTAGATCTCCATAACAGAGTTTTCCTGGGCTGCCGAAGCATTTCCTGCATAGTATGTAGATCATCAGAACATCAAACTGAACTATGTCCTTTCATAAATTCTAACCTTCCCACTAGGTCAGCCCAAAGATCAGAAAAACTCTACCAGCTACATCCCACGCCCCTCCAACAACCCTCCCCTCGATCAACCAGATCGTGATTTCAGAGGAAGTGTAGTAAGTGTTTCAACCGGCAGACAAGTTTGCAACTTCAATCAGTTTGGTTGCCCTAGGCAACGCTGTCGTTTCCTGCATGTCTGTTCCCATTGCGGCGGCACGCATGCCCGCCCTATCTGCCCTGTATCGAAACCTTTCAAAAATAAAAATCTTAAAAAATATTTTAGCACTCCTGTCAATATTTCTTCTCTTGCTAAAGAACTTGCAAACCATCCCGACACCCAATTTACAAACTACCTCCTGAATGGTTTAAAATCTGGCTTCAACGTTAGTTATTTGCAATAATTTGCAATCTGTGCTAGCTGTACCCGAAATGGTGGATGAACTAATCCATAAAGAACTAAAATCAGGTTTTATGATCGGCCCGTTCAAAGCCCCCCCCTTTCAAAACCTTCCGCATCAGCCCTATAGGGGTAGCGAATAGAAAATTCTCAGGCAAAAAACGCATCATCATCAATCTTTCGGCCCCGCACAACTCCCAATACTCAAGCATTAACAGCTTAATTCCTCTCGAAGAATTCTCTCTCCACTACCACAGCGTCGACCAAGCCATCCAAATGATAAAACATTTTGGAAAAGGAGCCTGGCTAGCTAAAGTCGACATCACTTCAGCATTTAAAATAATGTCCATCCATCCTGATTTCTGGCATTTTTTTGGAGTTCACTGGTGAGAGAATTATTATTTTTCTGTCCGCCTCACATTTGGATGTAAAAGCAGCCCCAAGATTTTTTACTTATTGTCTGAAGCTATCTGCTGGAGCTTGTCAAATAACTACTCCGTTCCCCACTTAATTCACCTAGTAGATGATTTCCTCTTCATCTTGCCCCCTGACGCCCCTCCCGCTGCCCACCTCTGTACCATCCAGAAACGTTTCGCCAATTTAGGAATTCTAATTTCCCAAGAGAAAACAGCGGGCCCCTCCTCATCCATCGAATTCCTAGGTATCATTCTCAATTCAGACATCTTTCAAGCCTCCCTGCTAAAAGAGAAAATCGTAATTATGGATAATCATAATTATGTCCAACCTCCTATCTAATAAAAGCTGCTCTAAATGAGAGCTCCTCTCCCTCCTCGGGCATCTCAATTTCGCCATGTGCATCTTTCCCCAAGGCCGCCCCTTCATCTCGCACCTCCTCACCCTTGCCTCATCCTTCGCTGCATTAAATGACACAATAACCCTAAACCCATACTGCCGTGCTGACCTCTAGTTATGATTAACATTCCTTAAACAATGGAACGGACTTAACCTTCTTTTACGAGGACTGCCTCTCATTCCCTGAAGACATCCAAATTTTCACTGATGCTGCTCTGTCCGTAGGCTTCGGGGGATTCTACCAAGGTTGCTAATTCACCTCCACCTGGCCCCCAGAGCTCACCAGTCTGCCACAATCAGCAGCTTCCTCAGTCCTGTACGAATTACACCCCATCATGGTTGCAGCCTTTCTGTGGGGAAACGAATGGACTTCAAAAAGCATCATAGTCCACTGTGATAATCAGGCTATAGTTCATTGCATCAACAAGGGCCGTTCTCTCTCATGCTGTTTCTAAGATGTCTAATTTGGATTTCAGCCTGTAACCAATTCATAATCTCTGTTAGACATGTAACAGGATCAAAGAACCAAATTGCTGACTCACTTTCCCGCTTTTCCTTTCAGGAATTTAGAGCATTAGCTCCAGAGGAAGACTCGACTCTGATCCCAGTACCTCCCTGTTCGGAGCTGACATTCCTATAGTCCATCCTCTCAAACAACTTCTCACTGCATCACTCGACTCCATAATTCAAGCAGTCTCACTGAGAACTCTCCAAACCTACTGGACAGCCTGGAAAAGCTTCAAACAGTTTCACTAAACCTATAAGCTGCAGTTCCCAAATTTTTCCTTACTATCCATTTCATCTTTTATTTCATTACTAAATCAATTCAAAGGCATTCAACCAGGTACCATCAAAGGCTATCTGAGCGGCATACATTTCTTCCACAAATTAATATTCAGCAAGTCAGCCCCAGCAATCAATAACCCCCAAATTTCTCTGCTCATTAAAGGAATTAAAAAATCCCAACCTGCACACCCAGACACCAGAATGCCTCTAACCATCGACATTTTAACAAAATGCCTAACAACCCTCTGCCTTGGTTACCATTCATTAAACACAGCCCGCACGCTTGACGCTATGTTTATTCTAGGTTTTTTCGGCTTTCTGCACTGCTCAGAAATCACTGTCAACACTTAATTCGATCCCAAAATCCATCCCACCTTCTCAGACCTGTAAATTATAGATAACGAAACAATCAGACTCTTCATTAAACAAAGCAAAACAGATCAATTTAAAAAGGGGCATTCGATTTACATTTTCAATTTGCTCTCCCCCATCCAACCTTACCAATCTCTCGCATCATTTCTCACTTACAGACATTCCCATATCAAGTCCCCTCTGGATCCGCTATTCACCGATGATAATAACCACACAGTTTCAAGATTCTGGTTTCAAAAGCACCTTAAATCCGTCCTCCTCCATTCCGGCATCCTGGCAAAATTCTACTCCAGTCATTCATTCCGTATTGGCGCAGCAACCACCGCTGCCCAAAAAGGTTTATCAGAACAACAAATTCAATCTCTCGGTCACTGGTCCTCAGACGCATATCACAGCTACATCAGATCCAATCGTTTCCACATCAGGAAAGCTCATCAACCACTAATCGCTAAAATTCCTTATCAGTACCACCTGTCAACTTCACTCATGTCACCACCCGCCGCCGTGTCGATGCATTCTACATGCACACGCGTATACGTGCACACGTACGTATAGGCACAGGTGTGCGTGCATGTGTGTTTTGGGCGCATGTGCACATGTATGTGCGTGTGTATGTATGTGTGCGTATGTATGCGTATATATATATATATATATATATATATATATATAAATTAGAAGTCCTCCCATTTGAATCGCAGCATAGCCCTCTCCATCAAATGCCACGCAAACTCATTGACGTCCTCGTATCACGGGCTCTCCCCTCCGAGGTTATTGATCAGCTTTCCGTTTCAGACACAGAGTGGCACCGGTTCGATTGCTTGCTGGGCTTACCCGTTCGAATGCCGTGAGCTCTCTCTTTCCATAGAACTGTCTCCTGTTCGAATCGCAGTGTGAGCCTTCCCTTTCGAACGCAGCATGAGCCAACTCTCATTCTTACCTTCCCCATTCTAATACATGCAGGACTTACCCGTTCAAATGCTGTGAGCTAAACCTCTTTTATTGCCACATATATATACACTACTGTTCAAAAGTTTGGGTTCACTTGCCTGAAATGTTTCTCATGATCATTATCATGATAATGTTTGAAATTAGTTTTGTAGACAAAAATATAATTGTGCCACCATATTAAAAAAAAAAAAGTTTTTGAAAT